>NC_068424.1:62404931-62682398 GCF_023373465.1 Oncorhynchus keta | reverse complement strand
ATTTAACGTTTTATTAAGTTTTGTTTTTCAATCAACAAAACACATTCTACATTCACAGATGTGACAGACTTTTAAAAAACATAGAAAAAAAAATACAAATATTAATATATAATTATATAAAACTTGCAGCAGCACTATCAAGGTTCTTATTAGCTAGTTCCAGCCTTAGCTGAGACGACGACCAAATAATTTGTTTTTAGATTTTACAGCACCTTACACAACATGTATCTGCTCATTTTCCTAATCACCCCCTTCACTCTGTCCAATTTGAAATATAGTTGAGTAGTGGAGACCAGAGTCAATCTAACTTGGGCTGTCTCTTGCAGAGGTCATAAGCGAGCTTTTCAAGAGGGAGAAAGTCAACAATCTGGTCAATACACATTTTAAATGTAGGGGGGGTATTTGAGGCCCACAATAGAAGAATACATTTCTTAGCAAAGTATGTAATAGTCATGAGAAAATTTTCTGTCAGGATCAAGAACAAAGTCCTGCAGGGCATTACGAAGTTAGATACACGGGGTCATATCAAACTGTACATCTAGTATTTTCTGTGCAGCAGTATGTATAGATTGCCAAAATCTGGCAATCTCTGTTCAGTTCCAAAATACATGCATATAGGTTCCACTTTGAGGTACTGTCACGGCTGTTGAAGGATGAGGATCAAGGTGCAGCGTGGTGAGTGTACATTTGACTTTCTTTAAGAAATGACGCCGACAAAACAATAAACAATACAAACCAAACCGTGAAGCTTAAGGCTATGTGCCATCAAACAAAGTTAACTTCCCACAAACACAGGTGGGAAAAAGGGTACCTAAGTATGTTTCCCAATCAGAGACAACGATAGACAGCTGTCCCTGATTGAGAACCATACCAGGCCAAAACATAGAAATAGAAAATCATAGAAACACAAAACATAGAATGCCCACCCCAACTCACGCCCTAACCAAACCAAAATAGAGACATAAAAATGATCTCTAAGGTCAGGGCGTGACAGGTACATCTTTTACAGTTAGGAAAGATATCCGTTTTCATTCTATGGGGTCTCAAAGGAGCGTAATAAAATTATTATTAAATAAAATAATTTCATTTTTACATTGGTAGAGGAGCAGTATACCCTGTCACAAACCTCCGCCCATAACTCATCACCGATAGTCAGACCAAGTTCCCTTTCCCAGATTACACACCGACCTGTGAATGCTCAGCCTCGACACAGTGCGCATGACCCCATAGCACGGGGCCTGACCAGTCACATGCTCGCCACGGTAAGCACGGGAATTTGGCTCAGGTCTCCAACCTGGCTCAGCCACACTCCCCGTGTGCCACCCCCTAATTTATGCCCCCCAAAATTGTTGGGGGGCTGCCTCTCGGGCTTCCTTGCCAGCCGTGTTCCCTCATAATGTTGCCGTTCCGCCTTAGCTGCCTCCAGTTCCTCCCTTGGACGGCGATACTCCCCAGCCTGCCTCCAGGGTCCCTTACCATCCAGGATCTCCTCCCATGTCCAGGAGTCCTATCTACCACGCTGCTTGGTCCTTTGGTTTGGGAAGTTCTGTCACGGCTGTTGAAGGATGAGGACCAAGGTTCAGTGTGGTGAGCGTACATTTTATTTTATCCTCTAGCGTCAAGCAATCCCGTATCCGGGAGCTTAATCATAGCCTCAAGCTCATTACCATAACGCAACGTTTCCTATACATAAAAATCACAAATGAAATGAAATAAATATATTCAAACACAAGCTTAGCCTTTTGTTAACAACACTGTCATCTCAGATTTTCAAAATATGCTTTTCAACCAAAGCTACACAAGCATTTGTGTAAGAGTATTGATAGCCTAGCATAACATTAAGCCTAGCATTCAGCAGGCAAAATTTTCACAAAAGCAAGAAAAGCATTCAAATAAAATAATTTACCTTTGAAGAACTTTGGATGTTTTCAATGACGAGACTCTTAGTTAGATAGCAAATGTTCATTTTTTCCAAAAAGATTATTTGTGTAGACGAAATAGCTCCATTTTGTTCATCACGATTGGCTAAGAAAAAGACCGGAAAATGCAGTCACTTACAACGCCAAACTTTTTTCCAAAATAGCTCCATAATATCGACAGAAACATGGCAAACGTTGTTTAGAATCAATCCTCAAGGTGTTTTTCACATATCTATTCGATAATCTATCAGTGGTGGCAGTTGGCTTCTCATCAGAAGCAAATGGAAAAATACTGCAGCTGGAGATTACGCAATAATTGCGATGGAGGACACCAAGCGACCACCTGTTAGATGTAGTGTCTTATGGTCAATCTTCCAATGATATGCCTACAAATATGTCACAATGCTGCAGACACCTTGGGGAAAACGTGGAAAACGTAAACTGACTCCTAGCTCCTTCACAGCCATATAAGGAGTCATTGGCATGAGGCGGTTTCAAAAAATGCGGCACTTGGATTGGATTTTTATTTGGGTTTTTTCTGTAGCATTAGTTCTGTGGCACTCACAGACAATATCTTTGCAGTTTTGGAAACGTCAGAGTGTTTTCTTTCCAAAGCTGTCAATTATATGCATAGTCGAGCATCTTTTCGTGACAAAATATCTTGTTTAAAACGGGAACGTTTTACATCCAAAAATTAAAATAGCGCCCCCTATATCCAAGAAGTTATTTAAGAAATGACACTGACAAAACAATAAACAATACAAACCAAACCGAGAAGCTTAAGGCTATGTGCCATCAAACAAAGTTAACTTCCCACAAACACAGGTGGGAAAAAGGGTACCTAAGTATGGTTCCCAATCAGAGACAACGATAGACGGCTGTCCTTGATTGAGAACCATACCCGGCAAAAACATAGAAATGGAAAATCATAGAAACACAAAACATAGAATGCCCACCCCAACTCACACCCTAACCAAACCAAAATAGAGACATAAAAATGATCTCTAAGGTCAGGGCGTGACAGGTACATCTTTTACAGTTAGGAAAGATATCCGTTTTCATTCTATGGGGTCTCAAAGGAGCGTAATAAAATTATTATTAAATAAAATTATTTCATTTTTACATTGGTAGAGGAGCAGTATACCCTGTCACAAACCTCCGCACATAACTCATCACCGATAGTCAGACCAAGTTCCCTTTCCCAGATTATTTTCAAAGGAGTAAAGGAGGAGCCTCCTTTCTCTTATATCTATAGATATAAGATATTTAGCCTTTAATGGATTGTGATGTGACAAGAAGCGTTTCAACTTCATTCAACTGAGTTCTAAGCGTCCTTTTGGAAGTAAATGAGGAAATGACATGTCTAATTTGAAGATGTTTTAAAAAAAGGGATCTTGGCACATTGAATTCACTGCAGAGCTCTTGGAAGGATTTCAGTGTAGTGATTTTCTGATGAAATAGGTCTGAAAAGGTCCTGATTTCTAGAGTATGCCAAAGATTAAAGTTGGCATCCTTCAGGACTTTTGGAAAGTCTGGGTTGCCTACTATGGGTGAGTGAGAACATATTTGGGAGGAAATGCCCAGGTATTTCTTACAGTCCCTCCACGCTAGTAGGGTGCTGTAAATCACAAAGCTTTTGGCTATGTTGCCCACTTCACTAAAATTATTAACTAATATATATTATTACTAATATAATTGAGCTTAGTGGCAATGAACCACAGGATTGGGCTTCTATCTGAATCCACGTTGACTCTTGTCTGTTTGTGATCCATGTTAGCATGTTGCGGATGTGGGCAGACCAGTAGTACAATTGAATGGGGGGAAGGGCAAGACCACCCTTAGATTCAGGTTTCGACAGAGTGGAGAACATGATCCTAGGTTTTGTATTGCCCCATATAAATGTGGAGATGCTTTGGTTAGTTGTTTTGAAAAAGGAAACTGGGAGATAGCATGGGAGCATCTGAAATAAATATTTCAGTCTAGGGAGGATGTTCATACGGATGACATTAATTCTTCCTACTAAGCTAATTGGGAGGGAGATCCAGGAGTGGAAGATAGTTTTCCTTGAAAAGTCTATTCAGATCTGGTGTTATGAAGATTCCAAGGTATTGAAACCCCTGTGTCTTCCATTGGAATGGACATAGTGTCTTCATAGAGCTGGTGAGTGTAAGATTGAGAGGGCAGACAGTGGATTTATTAAAATGTATCTCATAACCGGAAAACTTGCCATACTGAGCAATTGTGTTTAAAATGGAAGGGATTTCTCAGGGTTGGATATGTAGTGCAAGACATCATCCGCGTAAAGCGAAATCTTGTGCTGTAGGCCACCTGCAGAAACACCCGTAATACTTGGATTGCTCCTTATCAACTCTGCCAGCGGCTCCGCTCCCCAAGAAGTAGAGCAGGGGGGACAGTGAGCACCCTTGTCTTGTGCCCCGTCCCAAAGGGAATCTGTCAGAATTCAGTCTGTTAGTAGTCACCATGGCATGTGGATGAGAGTATAGTGATTGATCCATTTAATAGAGTTTGGGCTCATATTTAACTTTTCTAAGACTGAGAACAGAAAGCTCCACTCCATCCTTTTGAACGCCTTCTCAGCATCCAGTGAAGCCAGCAGGACAGGGGTCTTCTGTGCGTTTACTTGATCAATAATATTTTTTTAAAGACGGCGAATGTTATCAGAAGAGTATCTGTCTCTAATAAATCCAGTTTTGTCTGCTTCTATTATTTTGGGAAGAAGAGTGTTTAGTCTTTTGGCAAGCAATTTGGTAATTATTTTGTAGTCGAAATCCAACAAGCTTATGGGCCAGAAGAACAAGCAGGATAGAGGGTCTTTTTTGAGCAACACTGGAATGCGAGCTTTGTGCATTGAGTCTGGGAGAAGTCAGTTTTTGCAAAAATCATCCTGCACTGGCATGAAAATAGGGCTAAGCTGGGGCCAAAAAGCTTTGTAGAACTATCTGGGGAATCCATCTGGGCCTGGGGACTTGTTAGGTGGCATGGAGGTAATTGCCTCCAGGATCTCCCCAGGAGTGAAGGGGGAGTTGAGATCTTCTTGGTCGGTATCTGATAGTTTAGGTAGCGAGATTCCCTCTAGGAAGGAGTGGAGTTCTGCCTCCGTGTGTTTTCTCTCAGAGATATATAGTTTGCAGTAAAAATCATGAAAAGTTCAATTGATCTTTTTTGGGTCTTATGTTACCTCGTCCTCTGCTGTTCGGATAGCCATGATTGTACGTTCTGACTGATCTTTTTTTATTTGGTAAGCAAGCAATCTACTCGGCCTATTGCCATACTCATGGTATATCTGTTTAGTAAAGAAAACTTATTTTTTTAATCTCCCGAGTAAAGTCCAAATTCAGTTTGGCTTTGGCTGCTTTAAGTTGACTCCAGGAGGTGCTGTCTCACAGCATTCTAGCTCCCTTTCAAAATCTAGCCTGTGTGCTTCCATTGCTTTTTTCTTAGAGGAAGCATATGCAATTAGAGGACCTCTTAGTGTGGCAGGATAATCTTTGTTGTCTTGTGTGTAGTTGTCTATCCATGTAGTTACCAATGTATGGAATGCTTCGTTTGATAGCATGGAGGTGTTGAATTTCCAGCTCTTTGACCTCGGGATGTTTTTGCAGAGGTCAAAGCGGAGGTGGACAATGGCGTGATCTGAAAGTGCTATGGGACCGATTGGACACGTGGCTGAATTTATGAAACTCTTTGGGATAAAAATGTAATCTATACGGGAGTAGGTGTTATGGACATTAGAGTAGTATGTATAGTCCATAGATGAGCTATTTGTCTCTCTCCAGATATCTATCAGTCCCATCTCTTTAGTAAGAGATTTCAACATCTTTGCAGATCTAGGACTTGTGGTGGGGACATGAGATGATTTGTCTAGGTTGGGTTAAGGGGTACAGTTAAAATCTCCGGCCACCACGCCAAAGGAAACACAATGCTCATTGAACAGGGTTATCATTTTTGACATGAACGCAGGAGTATCTGTGTTAGGGGCGTATATGTTTAAGATAGTAATTGGTTGTCCATACAGTGACCCAGTTATCAAAATAAATCTCCCCTCCGGATCAGATATGTTTTTGTCAATTATGAATGGAACATTCTTATGGATAAGTATGGCTGTGCCTCTACTGTTTGATTTGAAAGATGAGAAATACACCTGTCCCACCCAAGCTCTGCGGAGTTTGGCATGTTCAGCATCACAGAGGTGTGTCTCTTGTAATACCGCGATGTCTGCTTTTTCCTTTTTTAGAGCACATAGTATCTTTTTCCATTTTATTGCATGACCGAGACCATGGCAGTTCCATGTCAATAGATTTAAGGTGCTAGTCATCGTCATCGAACAATAATCGAACTTTAGTGCAAGACATCTTTGGGTAAAGGTGGATAATAGTTACAGCTGCGTTCACATAAAAGGAAAATAAATGGTATACATAAAATAATAATCTCTGAACACCCCAGCCGAGTTCCCAAACAACTCGACACATCCCGTTGGATCTATTAACCCCCCCACCTGCTCAGTCTCAATTCTGTGTTCCAAAAAAAAAAAAAAACGTGAACAGTTAGCAACACACAACGTCTCCCCCTCCCCACCAAAGAAATGCCTTCTCCTCTCCTCTCCGCAATGCATTGACAACGTAGCCCCCGTCCAGACCACATTAAAAGAGGGAGAAAATTAAATCAATAGCCCAGCCTACATATACCTCCCCCAAGGGACTTAGGGAACCACAAGTAATAATAGCAACGAAAAAACAGGGAAATAAAAGTAGGCTGAAACGTTAGTAGGCCTAGGTTAGGCTACAGAGCCTATCCCTCTCAGCTAAGGGAAAATAAATATAGATTAGACGGCTGTAATGACATTTAGCGGGGCGGGTCGGTCTTTGAATATCGGCTATATGTTGTTTTACCTCCTTTAGTAATAACAGTAATCATATTTAGTCATTGGTCCATTTCTCATTGACCAGGATTCTTTCAAAAAACGCTTTGCCTCCTCGGGAGTTTTGAAGTGTCGCAGGGCTCCTTGGTGAAGAATCCTGAGCTCGTTTGGGTATTTGAATCCCCTAAAGATGCCTCGGTCAATGGAGTATTTCTTCACCTCGACAAACTCTCGGCGCTTTCGGCGTATTCCAGCTGACAGGTCCCGGTGTAAAGTGAGTTTGGCGTGTCCCACTTGATTTTCGCCACCTGTAGGACTTATTCCTTGACGGTGAATCTCAGGAAACGTATGGTGATTGGGTGCGGTGATTGTCTGTTGCTGGTGGGGGCCTCAGTGCTCGGTGAGCTCTCTCTCTCTCTCTCTCTCTCTCTCTCTCTCTCTCTCTCTCTCTCTCTCTCTCTCTCTCTCTCTCTTGTTCGATGGGCCTGTCGGTGGACAGGTGGAGCCACTCAGGAAGTTTGTCTTGCAGGTGGCATGTTTCCCTCCTCTTTTCGCCCAGATTTAATAGAACACAATTATTCCTTTGCCCCCTGTTTTCCAGGTCCTCTGTTTTCTCTTCCAGATGCTCAATTTTCTTTTTAGCATATCCTATTGTTTCCATGGCGTCTGTCAATAAGTTTTCCATGGATAGGATTCGCCCCTCTGCCTCATCCAGGCGCACCGTGTTTATGGTTATCTTGTTGTTGATGTCAGGCAAGGCATTTTCCATGATTTTCCCCGTGCCCCCTATCGCACTGAGCTGAGAGTTAATGGCATATAATTTAATGTTGAGTTCTGTATGTTGGGATCTCAACTCAGAAAGGATGTATTTGACAGAGTGCGAGGTTGGCAGTCATTGGACCTCGAACGGGTCCTCTTGCTCCTGGCTAATGGTGCTAGCTTTTTCTGAAGCTAGCTGCTTCTTGGCGGCTTTATCTGTCGCTAATGCTCGAGTCTGGGTAAAAATGTTACCTGTAATGTCGCCTTTTGTAGCCGCCATGACTTTTTGACTAAAGCTAAAGGAGTTTAAACTTGAAGTTGAGGTAAGATTAGGAATTGGAAACTATTTGTGCGGAGCTCTTAGTTCATGTGACCATCTCTTCCATCTCTAGGAAGAGTCTTGGTGGTTCCAAACTTCTTCCATTTAAGAATGATGCAGGCCACTGTGTTCTTGGAGACTTTCAATGTTGCAGATATGTTTTGGTACTCTTCCCCAGATCTGTGCCTCGACACAGTCCTGTCTCAGAGCTCTATGGACAATTCGACCTCATGGCTTGGTTTTTGCTCTGACATGCACTGTCAACTGTGGGACCTTATATAGACAGGTGTGGGCCTTTCCAAATATTGTCCAATCAATTGAATTTACCACAGGTGGACTCCAATCAAGTTGTAGAAACATCTCAAGGATGATCAATGGAAACAGGATGCACATTAGCTAAATTTGGTTTTTTATTTAAGAAAAATCTGTTTTCGCTTTGTCATTATGGGGTTATTGTTTGTAGATTGATGAGTGAAAAAATTAATTCAATCAATTTAATAGTAAGACTGTAACTCAACAAAAATGTGGAAAAAGTGAAGGGGTCGGAATGCTATCCGAATTCACTGCAAGTCCAGAAATGTATGTAGAAACTGCAGATTGCCCTTTATCTTACACTTGTTGGCTCAACGTCAGATGAAGACCTATTATAAAAGAGGGCATCCGTTGCTTTGCTAATCAGTTGGATTTGCTTGCTTGAAGCACCCTCTAATTTTAATCACTGAGGTCAACGTGGTCTCTCCCCACTGCTACAGTTCACTTCATCTTTTTTTGTTCACATGGGAATACAAGGCTATATGGCATCGCAGGGTAGCAGTCCGTCCTTTCTGAAGGCCGCAATTATGTGACAGGATTATATCATAGATTATTACCGTTATCTTTTGTCCGAGTCCCAATGGATTAATCTCTTACATGTCTGTATTCTTAGCCAGAGATGATACCCAAATCACACAATGAACATGGGGAACCTCTTGCCTGAAATAGAACCCTAGAAAACAAATCAATAACCTTGCCATGATCAAAGGAAGTGCCCAGGACTCATAGACATACCAGTAATGTCCATAAACACATCTGGCAGCATCAGTTTGAAATGAAACACAATGAAGCACCTGAGTATTTTATAAAAAAAATACTGTTTTACTGTTTATGAACAAGGCTTAATAACACTGTTGTGACATTTGTTGTTGCTTACACTGCCTCTCTTCCAGCCAGAGCTTTGAGAGGGCCTAAAAATGCTGTGTTCAGGTTGTCAGGAAAGTAACAGATTTTTTGCACAACCATGCCTGTCTCTCTACAACCTCCCCAACCTCCAGAGAAGAAGGCATTCAACAGCAATGTAGTGTAACTGTTGGAAGATTGATTTCATAGCCAGCTCCAAAGCTATGGACAAATATAGATATTCATCATTAAGGCCTATACTGGCAGACAGATGTCTCACTGTATTTAGTCACTCATTTTTCATTAATTCTGCAGACTTGTACTGGTGTCTCATGGCAATTTTCAAAATATTTTCAATAAGAACTTGATCTCTTTGTTGTCTTTTATGTAACTATGGAACATTTCCCAAGGTGTTATACTTTACTGTTGATAAGTACAGTAGATTGGTGGGTGGGTAGTTGAATGGCTGATAGGTAGGTGGGTGGATCTGAGGTTGCATTGCTAGCTGGATTGTGCACTACAATAGAATGTACTTTATGAAAGGAAGGACAGAGTGCATTACATGTAGAAATGTAATTAATTGCAGTGGAAACAATGTAGCATGAAAAACAGGCATATAGTTAAGCCCAGAAGATAATGTTAATATAAGTATATCTGTTCACTGGGGTTAAGCATATTAGAATCTGGAAATTTACGAGACATTTTTATATTTTCCTTGCCTTTCAGATATAAATTCTGACCTGGATCAGAGATTGAAATAAATGTTAATTCACTTCATGAATTATGAGCCAAGAAGTTTATTTTATTGGTTATCACCCGAGATAGTGTAAGGCTGCGGTGTCTAAAAACCATGTATCATATACCCACTGCTGCTGCAACGTTCCTGAAATATATGGAGAATAGCTCATGTTAATGACAGTTCAGTGCCTTGGAAGGAAATACATCTTGGAAACTTACAGGAAACCCATAACCCTGAGGTCACACACTATGCCAGTTTCTTACACAGCAGCAAAGGCATATACTGCACGTACCTCAGGATGGAGAGCTGAACTCAGAATACACCAGTGACCTGAAGACATTGAATTCATCCTAGTATAATCAACCTACGAGACCAGATTATTTGGTGTTTTTGGGGATCCTTTTGAATGATATTGTATAGACAGTAGTAGGGTCACAGACAGAGTGGCCAAGACGGGCTCAATCCCCCACAGTGTGAAGCATGTGGTCTGGAGTCAGAAGCACTACTGCTAGACCGTACTCCAGTACCAGAATCATGTGTTATGATAGACAGGTAGTATTTGCATAAATGTAGATGTATGATGTCACCTTAGCATGATTTGTGTCTCTCCTCTGCATTTTCGGATAATGTAGTTAACATTCTTTGAATAAAGAGATTATTGTCCAGCTCATAGTCCTGACCCCTTGACTGATGGGATGGCACAAGTTATTAAGTGTCTGTCTGGATATTGTGCCAACATCAACATCCTTCCTAACTAACAATGCATCTCCTTAGACTAGGGTCCCAT
This sequence comes from Oncorhynchus keta, assembly GCF_023373465.1. Classification (NCBI taxonomy): domain Eukaryota; kingdom Metazoa; phylum Chordata; class Actinopteri; order Salmoniformes; family Salmonidae; genus Oncorhynchus; species Oncorhynchus keta. The sequence continues at coordinate 62,671,841 of NC_068424.1, read as the reverse complement.
GTGAATTGCTCATCACACAAGGCCCGCAATGAAAAAAACAGCTGCGCTGACAGATGTTCAGAAGGAACGAGTTCCCATCGTGCAGGGAGGCAGACATTATTCCCAACTAGTATTACAGGAGGGAATTTGGAGCCTAAAGGGGATTTGGAGCCTATTTCTGTCTGTCCAACTCCTATTTCAATAGGCGGGAATCAGACAGGAGAAATCAAATGATTTGTTTAGCTGAGGATTACTCTACTCTCCTTGGCTCGTATTCACAAAGCATCTCAGAATAGGAGCGCTGATCTAGGATCAAGTCCTCAATATTATTCATCATGATGACTGATCAAAACTGATCCTAGATCAGCACTCCTCCCCAGGCCTGTTCTTCCTTAGTCTAGCTCACCTATCATCACACATTTACCTTTTAATAACAGTGCACCCAGATGAGGAAGCACATTGAAAGACTGCATTCCCTGGATTCATGCATGGTGGTGACATATGTATTCAACTCATCCTGACCCTCGAGTCTCAGTTTAAGCCAAACTGCAATTTCGAGCAGTTTTAAAACAGATCTACGAAGATCAGAGAAGATCAGAAACTCTTAGCTGAGACAGAAGAGTTAAACACATTCTTCCATTCCTTGAATCAGTCAGACATCACAGCCATTTGCATCTCCAGACGACGTTGAGAGCCTGAACAGGAGCTCTATTCCCAAGGTGTGTTGTTTACTTGAGGTTGAGCTGCAGATGCTGAGCTGTGTTCATAAAATTACTCCAAATATCCAATTATCCATCTTTCAGGCTGTGGAACAGAGAGTCCTCCCCAAACCCCAAGGGGATGCCTGTAGTCCTGACACTAACAGAAAAGAAACAACTCCATGTCACAGTCTAAATATAGCAGGTTTTTTCTCTCCTCCTCCTTCTCGCCTCTCTCGCTCTCTCTCGCTCTGACTGGAAGAGGATATAAAATACAAATATGCTATACACTGTGGATTGCTGCTTAATTGAAAGGTCAAGACTGGTCATTTTAATGTGTCAAACATTAATTAGTATGTATCGAGCATGTATATTTGAGGCAAAATATCCACTTTTTAAATGTTCCAACGTTGAGCCATTTTTGAGAGCATAGCCGTCTGCTTAGCAACTGTAACATAAGTGTAACAGTGAAATATGATAGTTGATTTACTCTTAATTGTAATTGAGACGTCGAGACTAGTCATTTGATCTAAACAATTCACACTTAGTATGTACCGTATCAAGCATGCTCGTGAGGCAAATTATCCACTGTTTCAATTATCCACCATTTAACCATTCTTGAGTGCAGTCTGCTTAGCAACCGTAACAAATTAATGTATAGTTATGACTTTTGTTGATATATTCCTGAGCATTTTAGGTGAGGGGTTGAAGAGAAGATAACAATCGATGCAAATCTTGTTTGCTATAGACCTAATGTACATTTGCTGAGTAGTCCTTGTTTTTTAGTCTGCATGTCAATGGATGGTTGGTTGAGACATTTCTTTCCCAGCTATTGAAGGATGCCTCAGCTGTGGCAGGGAGGGCACACAAGAGGGTCACACGCGATATCCATCAAGGTGCATCTGGGTATGACTCCATCAGCTCCAGTGGTCACTGTGTGTGTCTGAGAGATGTGGGAGATGATGGAACAGTGTATCGATGGGACAGGGACAGTGCCAAGATTTTCTAAGGTGTTGTTGTTTCGTCCAAATGATCTTGGATGATTATCTTCTGCTGTCTATTATTATAGTCCTCATGTTGAACTCCTTGAATGTGTTGATAATAATAATGTTGATAATAATGCTAGATTTTAATGCATTAACCCAATGTTTTATGACATCTCCAATTTACTGTAGCACATATTCACTTGAATCAATTAAAGAATACTTTTTTCGAAGTACGGTGAGGCATGTTTTCAGGATAAAAATCTAGTCCGTCTCTTACACTGTGAGAACATCCACAACATATCATGTGTTTTCTCCCTAATAGTAATGAGCTTAGTGCCAAGTCGATACTAAAAACCGTGACTTTGCTCTTTTTTACAATGTGTTTGTGCACACTAGTAAACACTGTAAAACACTGTAAACATTACACTGTAAACACTACAGATCAGACGTCATACTTTTATACATAGCATGATGTATTCCTGCATTGTGTTCTTCGTTTCAAAATCAGTGGAAAAGTCATTTCAATAGCAGTGGAACTTTTCAGAAATTGTTGGAATATAAATGGGTTCCCACTTCTGTTTCTAACCCAGGAGAGAATTCAACAAGAATTCTGCCAAACTTGTCTTTCCTCCCTGTTGGAGACTGCGAGGTAGCTTTTACATCTATCAATCTTCATATTGACTCACAAGAAAAGTGTGCCTGGAGAGAGGGAAGTGGAGGAATATTAAGAAACACAGACACACAGCCGTGGTTGGAATCAAGGTGAAAATTAGTGAGGAAAAACGGGAATGAAATTGGCTGGGGTTGGAGGAGGAATGGAGGAATGGTGGTATTCCACTGGGCTACCTTTAATGATGTCTTGTGGCCCGCGGCTGTGAACCGCCAATGGCCGCCTCCTCGTATGCAAAGTTCTTTGGAAGACCCTCTAATAGAATGATTGACTGCTTGGGCAAAAGCAACTGATGACAGCCTTCAAAAGTATTGCCCTCGTGTTTAATTACCCGGGGGCTTACAACACATGATGAATAATTGCCTCATAACCGCATGCATAAAGATCGATAATTGGCATTCTCGGCTTAGAATATTAACGATCAAGTTTTTTTCCCCCCTGTTTTTTTGCTGCATTACTCACTTCTTGTCAGCTGGCTATACCGGGTGGTTTTAATCTCTCTCTGACTAATTGTTAATACCCATCTTCCGTTATGGATCAATCTGTTGTGTGTGGAGACGTGTGTTTTCTCCCGGGCGGCTCATTTGGCTCATCCCTATGTGCACTTGCAAGCTCACAAATTGGGGAAAACAACCCCACCGCAGTCAAAGAAAAATCGATGTTCATTTTCACAATGAGTTCAAAATGGGTCAAGAAAAGACTTGTCTCTGAAGTGGTAGCAGTTCATATATTCCTTGGTGTTGTCTCCTAGGTCTCAGAGTGATTCTCTCATTTCACTTGGAGAGAAGGAGAGGGGGAAGGAGTGAGGCCATTACTACCTTCCTTTGTCTCTAATTGGCCAGCCAGGGAAATCACAGAATGGGGGACAGCAAAAACAAGCAAAATGACCCCAACCTTTAGCACGTTGGTTGCTGTAGGTTCATTTACCTCAGTCCATCTACAAACACATAGCCTATTAGATATACAATTAGCCAATACACATTAACTCACATTATCTCGGAACCGGGATTAAAAAACATAATTTAATGGGTACAGAACGATGTAGAACAGCAAAAACAAGCACAAATGACCCCAGCCATTATCACATTGGTTGCTGTAGCTTAATTTACCTCAGTCCATCTACAAACACATAGCCTATTAGATGTTCAATTAGCCACTAAACATGAACTCACATGAACTCACATAAACTCACATAAACTCACATAAACTCACATAAACTCACATAAACTCACATGAACATACATTAACTCATATTAACTCAGCACTGGGATTAAAAACTACAATTTAATAGGTACAGAGAGATTTGTTAGCAGAACAAGTATTTTATTAATAAAAGGTAAACAAATATGTTGGCTTTACATAACAATTTTTACAGTTTTACAGCTTATTTCCTGCAATTCTTCAGATTTTGCCATGGGGTGTGGATAATCTTCTTGCAATTTTAAAAGCAATTCTACATTTTTTGACATGACTTAAGCCATGGGGGATCCCTGGAGGTCAGGCTGATATTAACAACATGGAGAAGAAGCAGCAGGTCAGGGTGATATTAACAACATGGAGAAGAAGCAGCAGGTCAGGCTGATATTAACAAACATGGAGAAGAAGCAGCAGGTCAGGGTGATATTAACAACATGGAGAAGAAGCAGCAGGTCAGGTGATATTAACAACATGGAGAAGAAGCAGCAGGTCAGGGTGATATTAACAACATGGAGAAGAAGCAGCAGGTCAGGTGATATTAACAACATGGAGAAGAAGCAGCAGGTCAGGGTGATATTAACAACATGGAGAAGAAGCAGCAGGTCAGGGTGATATTAACAACACGGAGAAGAAGCAGCAGGTCAGGGTGATATTAACAACATGGAGAAGAAGCAGCAGGTCAGGGTGATATTAACAACATGGAGAAGAAGCAGCAGGTCGGGGTGATATTAACAACATGGAGAAGAAGCAGCAGGTCAGGGTGATATTAACAATGTGGAGAAGAAGCAGCAGGTCAGGCTGATATTAACAATGTGGAGAAGAAGCAGCAGGTCAGGGTGATATTAACAACATGGAGAAAAAGCAGCAGGTCAGGCTGATATTAACAACACGGAGAAGAAGCAGCAGGTCAGGGTGATATTAACAACATGGAGAAGAAGCAGCAGGTCAGGCTGATATTAACAACATGGAGACGAAGCATCAGGTCAGGCTGATATTAACAACATGGAGAAGAAGCAGCAGATCAGGCTGATATTAACAACATGGAGAAGAAGCAGCAGGTCAGGCTGATATTAACAACATGGAGAATAAGCAGCAGGTCAGGGTGATATTAACAACACGGAGAAGAAGCAGCAGGTCAGGTGATATTAACAATGTGGAGAAGAAGCAGCAGGTCAGGCTGATATTAACAATGTGGAGAAGAAGCAGCAGGTCAGGGTGATATTAACAACATGGAGAAGAAGCAGCAGGTCAGGCTGATAATAACAATGTGGAGAAGAAGCAGCAGGTCAGGGTGATATTAACAACATGGAGAAGAAGCAGCAGGTCAGGCTGATATTAACAACATGGAGAAGAAGCAGCAGGTCAGGCTGATATTAACAACATGGAGAAGAAGCAGCAGATCAGGCTGATATTAACAATGTGGAGAAGAAGCAGCAGGTCAGGGTGATATTAACAACATGGAGAAGAAGCAGCAGGTCAGGCTGATATTAACAACACGGAGAAGAAGCAGCAGGTCAGGGTGATATTAACAGCACGGAGAAGAAGCAGCAGGTCAGGGTGATATTAACAACATGGAGAAGAAGCAGCAGGTCAGGCTGATATTAACAACATGGAGAAGAAGCAGCAGGTCAGGCTGATATTAACAACATGGAGAAGAAGCAGCAGATCAGGCTGATATTAACAATGTGGAGAAGAAGCAGCAGGTCAGGGTGATATTAACAACATGGAGAAGAAGAAGCAGGTCAGGCTGATATTAACAACACGGAGAAGAAGCAGCAGGTCAGGTGATATTAACAGCACGGAGAAGAAGCAGCAGGTCAGGGTGATATTAACAACATGGAGAAGAAGCAGCAGGTCAGGCTGATATTAACAACATGGAGAAGAAGCAGCAGGTCAGGGTGATATTAACAACATGGAGAAGAAGCAGCAGGTCAGGCTGATATTAACAACATGGAGAAGAAGCAGCAGGTCAGGCTGATATTAACAATGTGGAGAAGAAGCAGCAGGTCAGGGTGACATTAACAATGTGGAGAAGAAGCAGCAGGTCAGGGTGATATTAACAACATGGAGAAAAAGCAGCAGGTCAGGCTGATATTAACAACACGTAGAAGAAGCAGCAGGTCAGCCTGACACGGAGAAGAAGCAGCAGGTCAGGGTGATATTAACAATGTGGAGAAGAAGCAGCAGGTCAGGGTGATATTAACAACATGGAGAAGAAGCAGCAGGTCAGGGTGATATTAACAACATGGAGAAGAAGCAGCAGGTCAGGCTGATATTAACAACATGGAGAAGAAGCAGCAGGTCAGGGTGATATTAACAACATGGAGAAGAAGCAGCAGGTCAGGCTGATATTAACAACATGGAGAAGAAGCAGCAGGTCAGGGTGATATTAACAATGTGGAGAAGAAGCAGCAGGTCAGGCTGATATTAACAACACGGAGAAGAAGCAGCAGGTCAGGGTGATATTAACAACATGGAGAAGAAGCAGCAGGTCAGGGTGATATTAACAACATGGAGAAGAAGCAGCAGGTCAGGCTGATATTAACAACACGGAGAAGAAGCAGCAGGTCAGGGTGATATTAACAACATGGAGAAGAAGCAGCAGGTCAGGGTGATATTAACAACATGGAGAAGAAGCAGCAGGTCAGGCTGATATTAACAACACGGAGAAGAAGCAGCAGGTCAGGGTGATATTAACAACATGGAGAAGAAGCAGGTCAGGGTGATATTAACAACATGGAGAAGAAGCAGCAGGTCAGGGTGATATTAACAACACGGAGAAGAAGCAGCAGGTCAGGGTGATATTAACAACATGGAGAAGAAGCAGCAGGTCAGGGTGATATTAACAACATGGAGAAGAAGCAGCAGGTCAGGGTGATATTAACAACATGGAGAAGAAGCAGCAGGTCAGGGTGATATTAACAACATGGAGAAGAAGCAGCAGGTCAGGGTGATATTAACAACATGGAGAAGAAGCAGCAGGTCAGGGTGATATTAACAACATGAAGAAGAAGCAGCAGGTCAGGCTGATATTAACAACATGGAGAAGAAGCAGCAGGTCAGGGTGATATTAACAACACGTAGAAGAAGCAGCAGGTCAGGGTGATATTAACAACACGGAGAAGAAGCAGCAGGTCAGTGTGATATTAACAACATGGAGAAGAAGAAACAAACTTCACTGACAGGGAAGGCTGAATACAACTCACTGCTCTCAGGTTAGGTCTTATCATCAAACCTTCACACATAAAGTATTTATTTATTTAACCTTTATTTAACCAGGCAAGCCGGTTAAGTACAAATTCTTACTAACAATGACGGCCTAACCTTCTTCACCTCACATGAGGTAGTCTCCAACAGGGAGGAGAGAAGAGTTTGGCAGATTTCTTGTTCCATTTCCCATTTCATTTGGTATGTCTTGGTGTGTTTACCAATTGTCGAATGCAGAGTTTCAGACAACCAGTGGTGCCTTATAGCCTTCGCGTCAGACATCATTACTATAGAACCAGAATAATTAATGTTGAATGTCAAAATAAGCTGCTTTAATTATCTGAATGGTGTGAATTCACCCCCGATCACTTCAGACGTGACTTCTGAAGTGACCTCATTAATTCAGATTAAATTCACACCTCTCAGGGTTGTTGTTCACAGGTTCATTTCTCCTCCCCCGCCATCCTCGGCCTCCCGCATCCTCAAACTGGACAATGAACAGACAGGACAGACACAAACAGAACACATAGGCTACGTCCAAAATGGCACCTTATTCCCTATGTAGTGCACTACTTTTGGCCAGAGCTTATCAAAAGTAGTGCACTAATTAAAATAAAGTGCCATTTGGGACGCAGTTATAGGGAATTGACTGAATTGTGGTATCGAAATACTTTCTTGGAATAGCACTTAAGGTGTTGTTTTTTTAAAAAAAATGTCATATCCTTTGCCTAACACTCAAAATTCCACATTAGGTATTGTTTTTCTCTAAATGTTATTCTGAGAGCCTTATCAGATCTATATAATCTATGGACTGACTGCATCATTTTTCCGTTAGGGTCACCTTTCACCTCTATGCAGAGATCCTCAATGTATTGGGAGACTTTTCATTATGCCCTCAACAAAGACAGCTCTTATTTCATAGAGTTTCGGGTAAGAAGGCAGAAATGTGATAACCACACTGGAGAGAATTTGTCACCTGAAACGTGCTGGTTAAGTCGCACACAAAACACACGCACGCACGCACACACACATACACACACACACACACACACACACACACACGCACGCACACACACACACACACACGCGCGGCATGTCAGCAGCTTTGTCATGCCGCTAGAGCAATTATATATCTCATTGAGAGTGGACAATTGGACAATTATATTCCTCATTGAGTGGGATAATTATATACCTCATTGAGGGTCGACAATTATATACCTCATTGAGGGTTGACAATTATATACCTCATTGAGGGTGGATAATTAAGTGAAAAGTAACAGTTGGGAAGTGAAGACACAGACGTGGTTGCCTAGTATCTCTCTATGAGGTTTTGAAACATTCGGGACAGAATAGAGCGAGAAAAGTTGCTGTAGCAACCGGTCTAATCAGTTCTGGCCATATTTTCTAACTTTACCCTCATTAAGGCAGGCGAGTGACATTTCACTAGAGCGCCAAGGGACCCAACAATGCAAATAAATGGAGAGAAACTCAGTGACATTTAACTACAGGACCAAGGGAACCGTACATTTAACTACAGGACCAAGGAACCCCTACATTTAACTACAGGACCAAGGAACCCCTACATATAACTACAGGACCAAGGGAACCGTACATTTAACTACAGGACCAAGGAACCCCTACATTTAACTACAGGACCAAGGGAACCCTACATTTAACTACAGGACCAAGGGAACCGTACATTTAACTACATCACCAAGGAACCCCTACATTTAACTACTGGACCAAGGGAAGACCCTACATTTAACTACATGACCAAGGAATCATACATTTAACTACAGGACCAAGGGAACCGCACAGTTAACTACAAGACCAAGGAACCCCTACATTTAACTACAGGACCAAGGGAACCATACATTTAACTACAGGACCAAGGAAACCCTACATTTAACTACATGACCAAGGAACCATACATTTAACTACAGAACCAAGGAACCCTACATTTAACTACAGGACCAAGGAACCCTACATTTAACTACAGGACCAAGGAACCCTACATTTAACTACTGGACCAAGGAACCCCTGCATTTAACTACAGGACCAAGGAAACATACATTTAAATACATGACCAAGGAACCATACATTTAACTACAGGACCAAGGAACCCTAGATTTAACTACAGGACCAAGGAACCATACATTTAACTACAGGACCAAGGAACCCTACATTTAACTACATGACCAAGGGAACCGTACATTTAACTACATGACCAAGGAACCATACATTTAACTACAGGACCAAGGAACCCCTACATTTAACTACAGGACCAAGGAACCCCTACATTTAACTACAGGACCAAGGGAACCATACATTTAACTACAGGACCAAGGAACCCTACATTTAACTACATGACCAAGGAACCATACATTTAACTACAGGACCAAGGAACCCTACATTTAACTACACGACCAAGGAACCCCTACATTTAACTACATGACCAAGGAACCCTACATTTAACTACATGACCAAGGAACCATACATTTAACTACAGGACCAAGGAACCCTACATTTAACTATATGACCAAGGGAACCGTACATTTAACTACATGACCAAGGAACCATACATTTAACTACAGGACCAAGGAACCCCTACATTTAACTACAGGACCAAGGAACCCCTATATTTAACTACAGGACCAAGGGAACCGTACATTTAACTACAAGACCAAGGAACCCCTACATTTAACTACAGGACCAAGGGAACCCTACATTTAACTACTGGACCAAGGAACCCCTGCATTTAACTACAGGACCAAGGAAACCTACATTTAACTACATGACCAAGGAACCATACATTTAACTACAGGACCAAGGAACCCTACATTTAACTACATGACCAAGGGAACCGTACATTTAACTACATGACCAAGGAACCATACATTTAACTACATGACCAAGGAACCATACATTTAACTACAGGACCAAGGAACCCTACATTTAACTACAGGACCAAGGAACCCCTACATTTAACTACAGGACCAAGGAACCCCTACATTTAACTACAGGACCAAGGGAACCATACATTTAACTACAGGACCAAGGAACCCTACATTTAACTACATGACCAAGGAACCATACATTTAACTACAGGACCAAGGAACCCTACATTTAACTACACGACCAAGGAACCCCTACATTTAACTACATGACCAAGGAACCCTACATTTAACTACATGACCAAGGAACCATACATTTAACTACAGGACCAAGGAACCCTACATTTAACTACATGACCAAGGGAACCGTACATTTAACTACATGACCAAGGAACCATACATTTAACTACAGGACCAAGGAACCCCTACATTTAACTACAGGACCAAGGAAACATACATTTAACTACAGGACCAAGGAACCCCTGCATTTAAATACATGACCAAGGAACCCTACATTTAAATACATGACCAAGGAACCATACATTTAACTACAGGACCAAGGAACCCTACATTTAACTACAGGACCAAGAAAACATACATTTAACTACAGGACCAAGGGAACCGTACATTTAACTACAGGACCAAGGAACCCCTACATTTAACTACAGGACCAAGGGAACCATACATTTAACTACAGGACAAAGGAACCCTACATTTAACTACATGACCAAGGAACCCTACATTGAACTACATGGCCAAGGAACCCTACATTTAACTACAGAACCAAGGAACCCTACATTTAACTACAGGACCAAGGAACCCTACATTGAACTACTGGACCAAGGAACCCCTGCATTTAACTACAGGACCAAGGAAACATACATTTAAATACATGACCAAGGAACCATACATTTAACTACAGGACCAAGGAACCCTACATTTAACTACAGGACCAAGGAACCATACATTTAACTACATGACCAAGGAACCCTACATTTAACTACAGGACCAAGGAACCCCTACATTTAACTACAGGACCAAGGAACCCTACATTTAACTACATGACCAAGGAACCCTACATTTAACTACATGACCAAGGACCCCTACATTTAACTACAGGACCAAGGGAACCGTACATTTAACTACATGACCAAGGAACCATACATTTAACTACAGGACCAAGGAACCCTACATTTAACTACATGACCAAGGTAACCGTACATTTAACTACATGACCAAGGAACCATACATTTAACTACAGGACCAAGGAACCCTACATTTAACGACACGACCAAGGAACCCCTACATTTAACTACAGGACCAAGGAACCCCTACATTTAACTACAGGACCAAGGAACCCTACATTTAACTACATGACCAAGGAACCCTACATTTAACTACAGGACCAAGGGAACCGTACATTTAACTACATGACCAAGGGAACCCCTACATTTAACTACAGGACCAAGGAACCCTACATTTAACTACATGACCAAGGGAACCGTACATTTAACTACATGAACAAGGAACCATACATTTAACTACAGGACCAAGGAACCCTACATTTAACTACACGACCAAGGAACCCCTACATTTAACTACATGACCAAGGAACCCTACATTTAACTACATGACCAAGGACCCATACATTTAACTACAGGACCAAGGAACCCTACATTTAACTACATGACCAAGGGAACCGTACATTTAACTACATGACCAAGGAACCATACATTTAACTACAGGACCAAGGAACCCCTACATTTAACTACAGGACCAAGGAACCCCTACATTTAACTACAGGACTAAGGGAACCGTACATTTAACTACAGGACCAAGGAACCCCTACATTTAACTACAGGACCAAGGGAACCCTACATTTAACTACAGGACCAAGGAACACCTACATTTATCTAAAGGACCAAGGGAACCGTACATTTAACTACATAACCAAGGAACCCCTACATTTAACTACTGGACCAAGGGAAGACCCTACATTTAACTACATGACCAAGGAATCATACATTTACCTACAGGACCAAGGGAACCGTACATTTAACTACAGGACCAAGGAACCCCTACATTTAACTACAGGACCAAGGAAACCTACATTTAACTACATGACCAAGGAACCCTACATTTAACTACATGGCCAAGGAACCCTACATTTAACTACAGAACCAAGGAACCCTACATTTAACTACAGGACCAAGGAACCCTACATTTAACTACAGGACCAAGGAACCCTACATTTAACTACAGGACCAAGGGAACCGTACATTTAACTACATGACCAAGGGAACCGTACATTTAACTACAGGACCAAGGAACCCCTACATTTAACTACAGGACCAAGGAACCCTACATTTAACTACATTACCAAGGAACCCTACATTTAACTACAGGACCAAGGAACCCCTACATTTAACTACAGGACCAAGGAACCCTACATTTAACTACATGACCAAGGAACCCTACATTTAACTACATGACCAAGGAACCCTACATTTAACTACAGGACCAAGGGAACCGTACATTTAACTACATGACCAAGGGAACCGTACATTTAACTACATGACCAAGGAACCATACATTTAACTACAGGACCAAGGAACCCTACATTTAACGACACGACCAAGGAACCCTACATTTAACTACATGACCAAGGAACCATACATTTAACTACAGGACCAAGGAACCCTACATTTAACTACACGACCAAGGAACCCCTACATTTAACTACATGACCAAGGAACCCTACATTTAACTACATGACCAAGGACCCATACATTTAACTACAGGACCAAGGAACCCTACATTTAACTACATGACCAAGGGAACCGTACATTTAACTACATGACCAAGGAACCATACATTTAACTACAGGACCAAGGAACCCCTACATTTAACTACAGGACCAAGGAACCCCTACATTTCACTACAGGACTAAGGGAACCGTACATTTAACTACAGGACCAAGGAACCCCTACATTTAACTACAGGACCAAGGGAACCCTACATTTAACAACAGGACCAAGGAACACCTACATTTATCTAAAGGACCAAGGGAACCGTACATTTAACTACATAACCAAGGAACCCCTACATTTAACTACTGGACCAAGGGAAGACCCTACATTTAACTACATGACCAAGGAATCATACATTTAACTACAGGACCAAGGGAACCGTACATTTAACTACAGGACCAAGGAACCCCTACATTTAACTACAGGACCAAGGAACCCTACATTTAACTACATGACCAAGGAACCCTACATTTAACTACATGGCCAAGGAACCCTACATTTAACTACAGAACCAAGGAACCCTACATTTAACTACAGGACCAAGGAACCCTACATTTAACTACAGGACCAAGGAACCCTACATTTAACTACAGGACCAAGGGAACCGTACATTTAACTACATGACCAAGGGAACCGTACATTTAACTACAGGACCAAGGAACCCCTACATTTAACTACAGGACCAAGGAACCCTACATTTAACTACATGACCAAGGAACCCTACATTTAACTACAGGACCAAGGAACCCCTACATTTAACTACATGACCAAGGAACCCTACATTTAACTACATGACCAAGGAACCCTACATTTAACTACAGGACCAAGGGAACCGTACATTTAACTACATGACCAAGGGAACCGTACATTTAACTACATGACCAAGGAACCATACATTTAACTACAGGACCAAGGAACCCTACATTTAACGACACGACCAAGGAACCCCTACATTTAACTACAGGACCAAGGAACCCCTACATTTAACTACAGGACCAAGGAACCCTACATTTAACTACATGACCAAGGGAACCGTACATTTAACTACATGACCAAGGAACCATACATTTAACTACAGGACCAAGGGAACCGTACATTTAACTACATGACCAAGGAACCCCTACATTTAACTACTGGACCAAGGGAAGACCCTACATTTAACTACATGACCAAGGAATCATACATTTAACTACAGGACCAAGGGAACCTTACATTTAACTACAGGACCAAGGAACCCCTACATTTAACTACAGCACCAAGGGAACCATACATTTAACTACAGGACCAAGGAACCCTACATTTAACTACATGACCAAGGAACCCTACATTTAACTACATGACCAAGGAACCATACATTTAACTACAGGACCAAGGAACCCTACATTTAACTACATGACCAAGGAACCCCTACATTTAACTACAGGACCAAGGGAACCCTACATTTAACTACAGGACCAAGGAACCCCTACATTTAACTACAGGACCAAGGGAACCGTACATTTAACTACATGACCAAGGAACCCCTACATTTAACTACTGGACCAAGGGAAGACCCTACATTTAACTACATGACCAAGGAATCATACATTTAACTACAGGACCAAGGGAACCGTACATTTAACTACAGGACCAAGGAACCCCTACATTTAACTACAGCACCAAGGGAACCATACATTTAACTACAGGACCAAGGAACCCTACATTTAACTACATGACCAAGGAACCCTACATTTAACTACATGACCAAGGAACCATACATTTAACTACAGGACCAAGGAACCCTCCATTTAACTACATGATCAAGGGAACCGTACATTTAACTACATGACCAAGGAACCATACATTTAACTACAGGACCAAGGAACCCTACATTTAACGACACGACCAAGGAACCCCTACATTTAACTACAGGACCAAGGAACCCCTACATTTAACTACAGGACCAAGGAACCCTACATTTAACTACATGACCAAGGAACCCTACATTTAACTACATGACCAAGGGAAACTTACATTTAACTACATGACCAAGGAACCATACATTTAACTACAGGACCAAGGAACCCTACATTTAACTACACGACCAAGGAACCCCTACATTTAACTACATGACCAAGGAACCCTACATTTAACTACATGACCAAGGAACCATACATTTAACTACAGGACCAAGGGAACCGTACATTTAACTACAGGACCAAGGAACCCCTACATTTAACTACAGGACCAAGGGAACCGTACATTTAACTACAGGACCAAGGAACCCCTACATTTAACTACAGGACCAAGGGAACCCTACATTTAACTACAGGACCAAGGAACCCCTACATTTAACTACAGGACCAAGGGAACCGTACATTTAACTACATGACCAAGGAACCCCTACATTTAACTACTGGACCAAGGGAAGACCCTACATTTAACTACATGACCAAGGAATAATACATTTAACTACAGGACCAAGGGAACCGTACATTTAACTACAGGACCAAGGAACCCCTACATTTAACTACATGACCAAGGAACCCTACATTTAACTACATGGCCAAGGAACCCTACATTTAACTACAGAACCAAGGAACCCTACATTTAACGACACGACCAAGGAACCCCTACATTTAACTACAGGACCAAGGAACCCCTACATTTAACTACAGGACCAAGGAACCCTACATTTAACTACATGACCAAGGAACCCTACATTTAACTACAGGACCAAGGAAATCGTACATTTAACTACATGACCAAGGGAACCCCTACATTTAACTACAGGACCAAGGAACCCTACATTTAACTACATGACCAAGGGAACCGTACATTTAACTACATGACCAAGGAACCATACATTTAACTACAGGACCAAGGAACCGTACATTTAACTACATGACCAAGGAACCCCTACATTTTACTACTGGACCAAGGGAAGACCCTACATTTAACTACATGACCAAGGAATCATACATTTAACTACAGGACCAAGGGAACCGTACATTTAACTACAGGACCAAGGAACCCCTACATTTAACTACAGCACCAAGGGAACCATACATTTAACTACAGGACCAAGGAACCCTACATTTAACTACATGACCAAGGAACCCTACATTTAACTACATGACCAATGAACCATACATTTAACTACAGGACCAAGGAACCCTACATTTAACTACACGACCAAGGAACCCCTACATTTAACTACATGACCAAGGAACCCTACATTTAACTACATGACCAAGGAACCCCTACATTTAACTACAGGACCAAGGGAACCCTACATTTAACTACAGGACCAAGGAACCCCTACATTTAACTACAGGACCAAGGGAACCGTACATTTAACTACATGACCAAGGAACCCCTACATTTAACTACTGGACCAAGGGAAGACCCTACATTTAACTACAGGACCAAGGAACCCCTACATTTAACTACAGGACCCAGGGAACCGTACATTTAACTACAGGACCAAGGAACCCCTACATTTAACTACAGGACCAAGGGAACCATACATGTAACTACATGACCAAGGAACCATACATTTAACTACAGGACCAAGGGAACCGTACATTTAACTACATGACCAAGGAACCATACATTTAACTACAGGACCAAGGAACCCCTACATTTAACTACAGGACCAAGGAACCCCTACATTTAACTACAGGACCCAGGGAACCGTACATTTAACTACAGGACCAAGGAACCCCTACATT
This sequence comes from Oncorhynchus keta, assembly GCF_023373465.1. Classification (NCBI taxonomy): domain Eukaryota; kingdom Metazoa; phylum Chordata; class Actinopteri; order Salmoniformes; family Salmonidae; genus Oncorhynchus; species Oncorhynchus keta. Next base: position 62,655,687 of record NC_068424.1, on the reverse strand, counting down.
TAACTACAGGACCAAGGGAAACGTACATTTAACTACATGACCAAGGAACCCCTACATTTAACTACAGGACCAAGGGAACCCTACATTTAACTACAGGACCAAGGAACCCCTACATTTAACTACAGGACCAAGGAACCCCTACATTTAACTACAGGACCCAGGGAACCGTACATTTAACTACAGGACCAAGGAACCCCTACATTTAACTACAGGACCAAGGGAACCGTACATTTAACTACATGACCAAGGAACCCCTACATTTAACTACAGGACCAAGGGAACCCTACATTTAACTACAGGACCAAGGAACCCCTACATTTAACTACAGGACCAAGGAACCCCTACATTTAACTACAGGACCCAGGGAACCGTACATTTAACTACAGGACCAAGGAACCCCTACATTTAACTACAGGACCAAGGGAACCGTACATTTAACTACATGACCAAGGAACCCCTACATTTAACTACAGGACCAAGGGAACCCTACATTTAACTACAGGACCAAGGAACCCCTACATTTAACTACAGGACCAAGGGAACCGTACATTTAACTACATGACCAAGGAACCCCTACATTTAACTACTGGACCAAGGGAAGACCCTACATTTAACTACATGACCAAGGAATCATACATTTAACTACAGGACCAAGGGAACCGTACATTTAACTACATGACCAAGGAACCATACATTTAACTACAGGACCAAGGAACCCTACATTTAACTACAGGACCAAGGAACCCCTACATTTAACTACAGGACCAAGGGAACCGTACATTTAACTACATGACCAAGGAACCCCTACATTTAACTACTGGACCAAGGGAAGACCCTACATTTAACTACATGACCAAGGAATCATACATTTAACTACAGGACCACGGAACCGTACATTTAACTACAGGACCAAGGAACCCCTACATTTAACTACAGCACCAAGGGAACCATACATTTAACTACATGACCAAGGAACCCTACATTTAACTACATGACCAAGGAACCCTACATTTAACTACATGACCAAGGAACCATACATTTAACTACAGAACCAAGGAACCCTACATTTACCTACAGGACCAAGGAACCCTACATTTAACTGCAGGACCAAGGAACCCTACATTTAACTACATGACCAAGGGAACCCTACATTTAACTACAGGACCAAGGGAACCGTACATTTAACTACAGGACCAAGGAACCCTACATTTAACTACACGACCAAGGAACCCCTACATTTAACTACATGACCAAGGAACCCTACATTTAACTACATGACCAAGGAACCATACATTTAACTACAGGACCAAGGAACCCTACATTTAACTACATGACCAAGGGAACCGTACATTCAACTACATGACCAAGGAACCATACATTTAACTACAGGACCAAGGAACCCCTACATTTAACTACAGGACCAAGGAACCCCTACATTTAACTACAGGACCAAGGGAACCCTACATTTAACTACAGGACCAAGGAACCCCCACATTTAACTACAGGACCAAGGGAACCGTACATTTAACTACATGACCAAGGAACCCCTACATTTAACTACTGGACCAAGGGAAGACCCTACATTTAACTACATGACCAAGGAATCATACATTTAACTACAGGACCAAGGGAACCGTACATTTAACTACAGGACCAAGGAACCCCTACATTTAACTACAGGACCAAGGGAACCATACATTTAACTACAGGACCAAGGAACCCTACATTTAACTACATGACCAAGGAACCCTACATTTAACTAAATGGCCAAGGAACCCTACATTTAACTACAGAACCAAGGAACCCTACATTTAACTACAGGACCAAGGAACCATACATTTAACTCCAGGACCAAGGAACCCTACATTTAACTACAGGACCAAGGAACCCTACATTTAACTACATGACCAAGGAACCCTACATTTAACTACAGGACCAAGGAACCCTACATTTAACTACAGGACCAAGGAACCCTACATTTAACTACATGACCAAGGAACCATACATTTAACTACATGACCAAGGGAACCGTACATTTAACTACATGACCAAGGAACCCTACATTTAACTACATGACCAAGGGAACCGTACATTTAACTACATGACCAAGGAACCATACATTTAACTACAGGACCAAGGGAAACGTACATATAACTACTGCACCAAGAAACCCTACATTTAACTACAGCACCAAGATAACCTACATTTAACTACAGCACCAAGAGACCCTACATTACATTTAACAACAGCACTAAGAAACACTATAAAATAAATGGGGAGAAACTCAGTGCCCAGAATTATAATGGCCTCCTTATTCTACTTTTGATGACCCAATCAAATTCTCAAGGTCAAATTTCTCAGGAAAGATAGTCTTGCCAGCCCTTACCCTACCAGTACCACCTCACCTCACGGTTGGCTAATGGAAGGGAATAGTTCCACTTAACCCTGCATTGGGGCATGTTGGGAAATGGAGTATCATGAGGCTAATAGCTCTATCACTCTACTTACTCCCTCATACTTTCCTCCACTTTCAGATTGGTTTAAGAAACCCCCATCACGGTGTTCTTGTTGCTTTAATCCCTCAGGCTCACCTAATGAAGGGGTAATGAAAAGTTAATCCACATAGCTAGCTTCGTTTTTACTGTGCCTTTGGCTAATGCTGCTTTTAACTTCCTTTAGCTTGCCGGCTCTCTCATTAACTTTGAAATCACGAGTCATTAACAACAGGTTGTTAGGGGCAACCCTGTCGGCTGGCCTTTGCCAGAGCACTCTGCCACTCTGACTGTGGAATATTCTGCTGAAGGAAGTTTAAAGCACAATTAGGGAGACAAATTCCTTAGCACACACTGACCTCTAATGAGAATACTGGCTGGGTTTTCAGGGGCTCTTACCGTATCGATTTCACTTAGTTTCGAAGTCTCTAAAGGCAGGTACCTTGGCGGTTAAGCTTGTTGGGCCTGTAACCGAAAGGTTGCTTGTTTGAATTCCCAAGCTGACAAGGTGAAAATCTGTTGATGTGCCGTTGAGCAAGGCACTTGACCCTAATTGCTTATTTAAGGTGCTCTGGATAAGAGTGTCTGCTAAATTACGTAAAATGTCAACACATTTTAAATGTCTCTCCCTCCAGGGCCAGCGAGGTTGCTCGCCAGAACTCTGGCCAGACTGGGTCAGTTTCAGATGGAGTTTATAGACTTGTTTAATCCAAATGTTCTTCTTTTAAGTGTGCTCACTAAGAGTTGAGTTCAGTGACATAATTGGAAAAATGCTTAACATAGTGTACTTTGTAGATATAGGCTTTTTGAACCTGTCTAACAATAGTGGCTTATAAGGCAGCCTTATTTTTATTTATCAGAGTGGCAAAACATATTGATTTGTTATGTCTGTATTTTTACGTTAAATTATTAATTATTTAAAAGGGTAATTAAGCAATAAGGCCAGGGGGTGTGGTATATGGCCAATATACCACGGCTAAGGGCTGTTCTTCCGCACAACGCAACTGGTTTCAGCCATTACAGCCGAGGTGCCTTATTGCTATTATAAACTGGTGACTAACGTAATAAATAAAAAAAATCTGTAATACCCATGGTATACGGTCTGATATACCACAGCTTTCAACCAATAAGCATTGATGGCTCAAACCACCCAGTTTATAATTAAAAATGAATCACTCCCAACATTTCAAGCAGAGATGGGCTATTAGTTATTTAAAATGACAGCAAAGGCTAATACTGTAGCTTGTCGTCTTTCCTCACAGTTCATTTTGTTCCGAATAGGAAATGGCTCATTCTGTTGTCTCTTCCTTCACCTGCAAGTTACACTGCCATAAAATGTTATAAAACACATCTGACTGCGCCAACAATAAATAGTGATTTGATTACAAATGGTTAATGCAGGGACAAACAAGTGTATAAATGTTGCATTCCTGGGGCTTTCTTGACAGCGCTCAACTGATTACCGATTCATCATTTTGGGGCTGTGGAGTTCTCCCACCAGCGATGCTCAGGAAAATGAGAATGAGTTTAATGAATGGGGATGAGGCTAATTCATCTGTCCTTGCCAGACCACCAGTTTATATAGCTGGATATCAGACTTGGGTTCAAATACTATTTGAAATCTTTCATAATTTGAATATTTGCTTTTGCCTGCCTGAAGTGCCAGATGGAAATTGTTTGCAGATTGAGCGAGGCAACCTGAATCAAGCCCAGCATTAGTTTTCGAACTCAGACCTGCTGTATTCCACTCTATTTCAAGATGTTCCACAGCAGAATGGAAGATTTCATGCAGCCCCAGAGAGACAGCCAGAAAAATAGCATGTTCTTTGCTGGATATGCTAGATAAAATCACACATATAGTTAGGAACATATTTCAGTAACACTCTATGAAATAACTTGTGTGCAATGCATTATGTATGTGTTTATAACCTGTATGTTGCCCACATTTTATATGAACAAATGATCCTACTTCTCTATCAGCCTAGTAGAACATCATGCTATATTGACTGATTTCAAACAGTACCAGTCAAAAGTTTGGACACACCTACTGTGTGAAAAACACCTAGGGTTTTTCTTTACTCTCATTATTTTCTACATTTCTACAAGCTGGTTGAGAAATTGCCAAGAGTGCGCAAAGCTGTCATCGAGGCAAGGGTGGCTGCTTTGAAGAATCTCAAATATAAAATATATTTTGCTTCCTTATGAGTTATTTCATAGTTTTGATGTCTTAACTGTTATTCTACAATGTAGAAAATAGGAAAAATGAAGGAAAACCCTTGAATGAGTAGATGTATCCACACTTTGGACTGGTACTGTGTTGTCCTCATGTTTTCTCTTCCTCACATGATTTCATATGTTCTTTTACAATGATAACAATGTGTTTGTCTTTAGACTATGTGTAAGTGCAGATGTATTTTTTGATTAACTGTGGATATACAATGGATTCTGCATGCCTCAAGACTTCCACTTGATCTAGAAAAAGAAGATAGAGGAGAGTAATGGAAGAGTTTAATTACAAAGCGCTATATGTCCATTTTCAGTAATGTTGGTCAATTAGTTGATATTGGTCAAAGAAATCATGAAAGAGATGGGTGTGTTGATTCACTATCTACAGTAATTATGGCATGGGGTTGTTCAATGAGAAATGTATCTGTATAAAATCTATGACTTGATGGTTTCATTTCACCACGACAAATAATTAGCAAAATGCTACATGTGTCCGCCTCACTCTCAGAGAAACAAGTATTACTGCTAGGTTTTACACAGTCAAATATAACAAATAACTACATTTTTAACAACTGTACAAATGATACATATTTGTGACAAACACACAAAAAAAAATATGTAATACAGTAATATGAGATACACATGTAAAACATTTACACTTAAGCCATTTAGCAGATGTTCTTATCCAGAGCAATTTACAGTTAATGCATTCATCTTAAAATAGCTAGGTGAGACAACCACATACAGTAGCACAGTCAAATATACAGGATACGAACATTCCATTCCAGCTAAACAATGGATATAGAGCTTTAAACAAAAAATGTATTAAAATTAATTACACATCTAAAAATATGATTATAGTAATGTTTTACACACATATGAAGGTACCCATAACCAATCATTTCTGATGAAAAAACACAAATCTGAAAGATTGATATAGCGTTTTGGAAATAAACTCTTCAATTACTTACGAATTAGAGAAAACTACCAGAGAAAGTCGAGGGTACTGTGTGCACTGGCATCTCTTTCACCTTTCCGGCAGTCCACATGCTGTTGTGTCCATGCTGTAATTTTCATCAGATGCAGATCAAACAGGCTGGGTGTCTGTCATTGATTTTATCTAGTCTTTGGGGACTCTGCCTCTGCTTGGGCACCACCTGGGCCTCTCTTATTGTGCCAATCACATTCCCCTGTCCCCGCAGGAGGCTCAGTCTCTATCTGTCATTTCTCCTGTTTTCTTTCCTTCTTTCTCTCTCAGGCAGGAATGTGATATTAACTGCAGAGTATTCATCACCGGAAAAGTGTTGCTGTAGACATGCACACACACATGCGCACGCGTACACACGTACACACAATTAAACTACATACACAGCATCTATAACAGAGACAAGCAATGGTTGCATGTTTGTAAGAGTGGAGTTTTCTCTAGAAGTGTATACAGTCACCTAGTAAATGGATGACATGGATAACTGTGCAAGAAGTAACTAACTGTCTATTATTGCCAGGTACAAAATGTACCAGTATCATACAAGTGACTGCTGGCTTTTAATCCCACCCTTTCTCTATGTAGTGCAGCACCAGGGACACTGTCTGTAAAGTACTGTACAACCAAACAGGGACATTGAGCTGCTGCTGCTCCCTAAACCATTGTCTTCCTCTTTCCCACTGGGGAGGTGATTATCTATTGTCACACTCAACCACAGTGTTCCAGTTCCTATCACAGTGGAGGCATCCACTATGCAACAGTGCCTGGATGGTACTTGATGCCTTCTCTCATGATTTAAGACAGATTCAGGGACTAATTTATGGGGGCCTGCTCTGTAATTGTGCAGGCATGTCTTTGCATACCAGATCCTGCCAATGAGTTATGGCTCTTGTGGTACACCACGGACGCTATGCCAGACAGTCCATTTTTGCATAGTTAGAAATCAATTTATGAGCGTTTACGTAGGCTGGGTGGTGTCAAGCTGTTGATGACTCGGGCTCTCTGAAGCCAGTGACTGTTGTAACCCCAACACATCCACTCATCTTAATGAGAAAAACATAGTCCCATTCTACTGCTTATGTATTTTTTACCGTCGATATTTGATGCTAATTGGTTGGACGCCCCAATTACACTTTATATGAAGTTGTTAATTACAATGACTCATTGGAATCATTCATCCTTAATTTGAGTCCATTAATTTGAGATCGTTGGAGAACATTGAAGTTGACCTGGCATAAACCACTGTTAGGGTGTGTTTGTGGTGAGAGTGGTTGACTTGGTGGTGGTGCATTTGGTTACACTGCATTTGGTTACACTCATTTTATTATTATCACTCACGCCGCCAAGCTTACCCTAGTAAAACTGACTATCCTACCGATCCTCGACTCCGGCAATGTCATCTACAAAATTGCTTCCAACACTCTACTCAGCAAACTGGATGCAGTTTATCACAGTGCCATCCGTTTTGTCACTAAAGCACCTTATACCACCCACCACTGCGACTTGTATGCTCTAGTCGGCTGGCCCTCGCTACATATTCGTCGCCAGACCCACTGGCTCCAGGTCATCTACAAGTCCATGCTAGGTAAAGCTCCGCCTTATCTCAGTTCACTGGTCACGATGGCAACACCCATCCGTAGCACATGCTCCAGCAGGTGTATCTCACTGATCATCCCTAAAGCCAACACCTCATTTGGCCGCCTTTCGTTCCAGTACTCTGCTGCCTGTGACTGGAACGAATTGCAAAAATCGCTGAAGTTGGAGACTTTTATCTCCTTCACCAACTTCAAACATCTGCTTTCTGAGCAGCTAACCGATCGCTGCAGCTGTACATAGCCCACCCATTTGCACCTACCTCACCCCCACACTGTTTTTATTTATTTACTTTTCTGATCTTTTGCACACCAATATCTCTACCTGTACATGACCATCTGATCATTTATCACTCCAGTGTTAATCTGCAAAATTGTAATTATTTGCCTACCTCCTCATGCCTTTTGCACACAATGTATATAGACTCCCCTTTTTTCTACTGTGTTATTGACTTGTTAATTGTTTACTCCGTGTGTAACTCTGTGTTGTCTGTTCACACTGCTATGCTTTATCTTGGCCAGGTCGCAGTTGCAAATGAGAACTTGTTCTCAACTAGCCTACCTGGTTAAATAAAGGTGAAATTAAAAAATAAAAAATAAAAATTATTCAGTCCTACAGTGTGCCTGATTTTGGTTTTAAAATCCGAGATCATTGGATCTGGCTGTAACATTTGAAGATATGGAAAACAATATTTTTCCGGGGGGAGAACGAAGCTATTTACCTCTACATTTATAAATCAGAAGTTCTTCTCCTTCACAGCAGGGGGTTTGATAGGAGAGGGGTGCTGGCCAAAAAATCAAGATTAGCTGAATCTCAATTTCAGCCAGTCTTGGTTCAGCAGAATTTATCTCTGATGATGGGGAAATATATTGGAGAACGACCAACATTTCTACAGCAGCCAGCAAAGTTTGAAGCTCTGCTTTAGCCTCCGCATTTGTATTTAAGTATCTGAGAGCCACACCATAATCTGCTATTTCATTTGTAGTATTAATTAAATGATGTTCGCTTAGGTTGGCTTTGTAGTGGCCTACTGAAATTAATGGCCTATCGTGTAATATTGTGTAGAAAGAAGGACCTGGGATGTCCCTTTCCCCTATAGGAATCTTTCCCTTGTCTTGGCCAAAATGGAAGGAGTTGGAGGGTTGTGAGTGTTCCGTTGCTAAGAGGAAACGGTTGGTATTTCCACAACAAACATGTGACTGAGTCTTCCGTTAGCTTAATGAACTGGAGGTTAGAGGTCTTGCACGTCATGACTCCAGCTGTCTTTGTAGTAACCAGGGGTGCTGTACCAGGGTCCAATTGGAGTAGGGTGGAGAGGCACCATATCTATGGCTAGCATAGGGGCCGCTGGGCCAGTGGGAAGGAATTACCAAAGGGCTAATGGAGAAGAAGCCTGCCTTGCACTTCATGATTAATTAATTATAACATTCTGCTTGATGGCTCTCTGAGGACCATGGTGCTTTACTGCTTGCTGCTGATGCACTGTCTGCCGTTGATGCTCTATCACCACAAGGCGCGAGACATGTAAAGTCACACGGTACACTACCATGTTGCTTTACAAATTACCAGTCCTAATTTGATAGAGGGAAATATAATTGGCAGATTCATTACACTCTGTATTAAACCTATTTTATAGAAACATATGCAATTACAGGGATACCGGACATGCTATCTTGAACCCTTGCTTAATTACTGTACTCTGGTTCCAATGGAGAATTTCTTTTTTTTACAATATGGCTTTAATTTATTCACATTGTTCACGTCTTTGATGTTCTCAAAAGGCTGTGGTATAGATTATAGGAGTTCATCATTGTAGTTGGATTGCTGCAATTAATTCGATGAAAAATGATTTGAGCCAGGGCAAGATAGAACGTCATAAGGGGTTTCCACTAGGCTTATCAAAAAAGTTTTCTGCATTGCATTTGACTCTTCTTTTATCATGCCACCAAAACCAGGGGACTGTAAACTATTGGAACTGGAATAAAAAATGGTGGTTTACATTTAAAATGAAAGAGATTTATTGGCAGATACCAAGTACGCTAATCCTAGTTTCCAAAAGTAAATAGCAAACACTGGACATGGTAGCATTGCCAAACGAAAATTGTTTATGGTTTTATGTGATATTGGTCTGGACACGTCTTGCTTACCGGGAGGCCATATGAAGTCCTCACAGAGCCCTTGGCACAGCTAATAGGCCAGCTGATATATTGGAATATTTGCAGTGGGCCCAGCTTGAAAGCTGTGCCTCGAATTCGTCCATTCGTCCCTGTTGGAGGCACTTTGGCACAGAAAAGGCATTCTTCTAACGGCCTAATTCGGGTCATTTCACGGAACCAGTCATCTAAACAAGCTAAGAGGCCCACCGAGGTGCTTCGGCATACTGCATGAGGTAGAAACCTCCGTCCTAACAGGACATCTGTGACATGGCAATCTGTTCTCTCAGACATCTCTCGTTGTTGTTTTCATTGTCAGTTTTGCTTCTGCTGTTGGAATGCTGATTTATGTACATTACCTTTTGTGTAGAGCTGCAGATATATTATAAACTGTCTGTATGGCTAGAGAGAATGTAGTAGATGGATGTGAGTGAGGGTTAAGTGTGGTAGGAATCACAGTAAGTGTTGAGACAGAGTGACAATGAAATGTCACGGTAGAGTTGTGCAAGCAGATACCTCGACGGAGAGCAGGGTGAAATTAGAGTAGGTAAGTAAGACTGGCAGATCATTTCCAATCTGGAGGCTAAAGGCACTAGGTGAAGCCATGGTAATTGTCTGCTCAGATGAAAAGCTCTGTAATGACTGCAAAACCATCCTTTGCTGACATCGGCAGAAAGGAGGCCTCAAATAATCCATAATGCACCTGTGTTGTCACGGGAACTCAAATCTCACAGCACTGCATACTCTTCGGCGAACTATTCGAAACAATATGTCCCCATGAAATACTAGTTGAGTTAAACGGAATTGCCAATTTTCAGACTGCGTTCCTAGTTTCTTCCAGTCAAATGTATTTCCATTGATGTACCTCATAATATCAAGGAATTATTTATCCAAACAGTCTAATATAAACCATGTACTGCAGTCTTTCACCATTTTATTTGACTGTTGACTTTTCTGTGCTTTTGGAACTGAAAAACAACATAATTGTCTTCATTTTTGTTTTGATTGATATTAGACGCATGTCCTCAGCCATGATTGCTAATTACTTTTGACATCATTTTCCCAAAGTGGTAATCATGCCCTTACCATTGATTGCAAGTGCATGAAACCACGTAGGACTTTTTCCGTTCCTCTTTTCCGCATCCACCATTAGGAGGAGGAGAAGGCCTATGGACCATGTAATAGATCAAGCACAGCCCCAGGAGCCAGATGTAATAATAGCAATAAATATTAATAAAAGATGTGCCGCAAAGCTCTCCTCCCTCCTCTTAATATCAATACGGAATCCAACGGTGCCGGACATACCTCTTTATTGATCCTGGAGCTGTGCAAAGAATAGAAATACATGTCTTTTTCTAATTCCGTAGCCTGCTTTATCACAGATAAGTGATTTTTATCGCGTTGAATCAGGGCTATTGATCGGGAAGGTGTTCAATATAAAACACATTCTTCTGTCAATTAGTCAATAATAAGAATGTCTCAGGCCTTCTCTGTAAATGTCTGATTTGACTCAGTGGTTAATATACACAAACACATAGGGTGCATGATAGGGGGGTATAGAGAGGGTGTCATAGACAACACTGTGCATAGGGAGGGTGTCATAGACAAAAAGTGTGCATAGGGAGAGTGTCATAGACAACAGTGTGCATAGGGAGAGTGTCATAGACAACAGTGTGCATAGGGAGGGCGTAATGTATATTTTCTGCATGGAATCAGCAGTGTTAAATGGCTAATTTTTATCTTGTAAAATCAGATTCCCTATTAGACTTGAAATTGACATTTCTCATTACAACCAATCATGGGTAGCTTTGTTTCTTTAACTGCCTTATAGCTATACATACAGTATACTTTTTTCATGAATGCTTTACACATTTAAGGATATATCAGAAAATATGGGTGCTGTTTTTTTGCCTTCAAACCATTATGCTAGGTTTCACCATAGTTTGTTCTAAACTCAGCAAAAAAAGAAACGTCCCTTTTTCAGGACCCTGTCTTTTAAAGATCATTTGTAAAAATCCAAATAACTTCACAGATTATCACTGTAAAAAAATGTAACACTGTTTCCCATGCTTGTTCAATGAACCATAAACAATGAATGAACATGCACCTGTGGAATGGTCGTTAAGACACTGACAGCTTACAGACGGTAGGCAATTAAGGTCACAGTTATGAAAACATAGGACACTAAAGAGGCATTTCTACTGACTCTGAAAAACACCAAAAGAAAGATGCCCAGGGTCCCTGCCCATCTACGTGAACGTGCCTTAGGCATGCTGCAAGGAGGCATGAGGACTGCAGATGTGGTCAGGGCAATAAATTGCAATGTCTGTACTGTGAGACGCCTAAGACAGCGCTACAGGGAGTCAGGACGGACAGCGGATCATTCTTGCAGTGGCAGACCACGTGTAATAACACGTGTAACAAGACTGTCTGCAATAGGCTGAGAGAGGCTGGACTGAGGACTTGTAGGCCTGTTGTAAGGCAGGACCTCACCAGACATCACTGGCAACAACGACGCCTATGGGCAGAAACCCTGGACCAGACAGGACTGGCAAAAAGTGCTCTTCACTGACGTGTCGTGGTTTTGTCTCAGCAGGGGTGATGGTCGGATTGCGTTTATCGTTGAAGGAATGAGAGTTACAATGAGGACTGAACTCTGGAGCGGGATCGATTTGGAGGTGGAGGGTCCGTCACGGTCTGGGGTGGTGTGTCACAGCATCATCGTACTGAGCTTGTTGTCATTGCAGGCAATCTCAACGCTGTGCATTACAGGGAAGACATCCTCCTCCCTCATGTGGTACCCTTCCTGTAGGCTCATCCTGACATGACACTCCAGCCTGACAATGCCACCAGCCATACTGCTTGTTCTCTGCATGATTTCCTGCAAGACAGGAATGTCAGTGTTCTGCCATGGCCAGCTAAGAGCCCGGATCTCAATCCCATTGAGCATGTCTGGGACCTGTTGGATTGGAGGGTGAGGGACTTGCAGGTGCCTTGGTGGAAGAGTGGGGTAACATCTCACACCAAGAAAAACACGGAAACACGACCCTGCCAAGCCGCACTGCTTCTTTACACACTGCTCACTTAATCCGGAGGCCAGCCTCACTAATGTGTCAGAGGAAACACCATCCTACTGGCGACCATGTCACATGTCAGCGTGCATACGCCCCGCTCACCACAGGAGTCACTAAAGCGTGATAGAATAAGGACATTCCGGCCAGCCAAACCCTCCCGTAACCCTGATGACGCTGGGCCAATTGTGCACTGCCTCATGGTTCTCCCGGTCGCGGCCGGCTGCGACACAGCCCGGGATCGAACCCGGATCTGTAGTGATGCCTCTAGCACTGTGATGCAGTGCCTTAGACCGTTTGTGCCACTTGGAAGGCAACAGAATCTGATATACCATGGCTTTCAGCCAATCAGAATTCAGGGCTCAAACCACCCAGTTTATAATTCCCAATAACGCATGATATATTTGCACAGTAGAATTCCATTTTTACATGTCTTGTTTGAGCTGCTTTTGAAAGCAAAAGTCGAATTGAAAACAGTATTGGTATATGTTGAATTCCATTTTCATAATAGCAAGTTAGGACTGATGGTTCTGTTAGCTAAACTAGCAAGTCTGTTTGCTTGGTTACCACATCAACTACTCTAGCTCTATTAGTAAACTTGCTACTTAATTTAGTGGATGTTGAACACGTTTCTAGTGGCAAATGTGTTAAATTATAGACATGTTATGAAAAGCATAGTCAACTCAGGGCTCTATGCGTTCTCTGGAAAATAATGCCCCTCTATGGAAGGTCAGATCCACTCCATTGGCGCGTCATGGAATACACCTCCCACATCGTTCATTATTTTCCATACAACGCATAGCCCCTCAATGATTATCTCTTACATATCTGTTAAGATTCCAGGCTAGCTCTATTTCGTTTCTTCAATGTTTGTCAGTCTTTCTTCCACAAAGAGGGCTATTGTGACTCAGTAAGAGCTGTACAATGTTGAAGAACAATGAGAAGGCAGAGTCAATGACCATTGGAGAGCATAATGAAACCGGTGCCACGCCATTGTGCAGAGCCACTGGTCCATTCAGGCTTTATGGTACTTATAAGGGTGAACACACAAACACACAAACACACTCCACTCACATTCACACACACATCATACACACACGAATTGATAGCCACATGCACTAACACACATGTACACATTTTACGATCTGCTAACCAAATGTGCAATTGTGTGGTTTTTTTCGCGTTGTTTGTAACTTATTTCGTACATAATGTTTCTGCCACCGTGTGTTATGACGAAAAGAGCTTCTAGATATCAGGACAGCGATTATTCACCCCGTACTGAAGGAATACTTTTTCGTTAATGTGATGGATGGGAGGGATTTACTTTAGACGCCTGACAAGGCCCTCATCCCTGTCATTCGCAGGAGAACGAGATGGAGATATCGGGGAGGAAGGTCTTGCGCCTTGTAAGGTTCGGACGGCGAGCGGGTAATCTCCCTTTACCATCAGTCCTATTACCCAAAGTACAATCAAAGGAAAATAAAATAGACAAACTATGATCATATATATCCTACCAACAGGACATTAAAAACTGTAATATCTTATCTTTCACAGTGACGCGGCTGAACGACGACATGAATAACATACAACTGGTGGGTTTTAAGCTTTTTGCCAGGATCGAACAGCGGCCTCTGGTCTATGTATATTTGTAAACAACAGCTGGTGCGCGGTATCTGAGGAAGTCTCAAGGTTATACCCACTTGAGGTAGAGTATCTCAAGATAAACTGTAGACCACACTATTTACCAAGAGAGTTTTCATCTATATTCATCATGGCTGTCTATTTAAGAGCACAAACCGATGCTGGCACTAAGACAGCACTCAATGAGCTGTATACAAACATAAGCTAACAGGAAAGCGCTCCAAGTGGCCAGGGACTTTAATGTATGGAACCTTAAATCAGTTTTACCTAATTCTACCAGCATGTTAAATGTGCAATCAGAGGGAAAAAAACTCTAGACCAACTTTACTCCACAGTCAGATATGCGTACAAAGCTCTCCCTCGCCCTCCATTTGTCAAATATGACCGTAAATATATCCTCATGATTCCTGCTTACAGGCAAAAACTAAAACAGGAAGCATCCGTAACTCGGTCAATAAGAAAGTGGTCAGATGAAGCAGATGCTGAGCTACAGGACTGTTTTGCTAGCACAGACTGGAATATGTTCCGGGATTCTGCCGATGGCATTGAGGACTACATCACATCATTCACTGGCTTCATCAATAAGTGCATCGATGATGTCGTTCCCACAGTGACCATGCTTACATACTCCAACCAGAAGCCATGGATCACAGGACGTGTACTCCGAGAATGCGCTGACCAACTGGCAAGTGTTTTCACTTACATTTCCAACCTGTCCCTGACCGAGTCTGGAATACCAACATGTTTCAAACAGACCACCATAGTCCCTGTGCCCAAGAACACTAAGGTAACCTGCCTAAATGACTACCGACCCGTAGCACTCATGTCTGTAACCATGAAGTGCTTTGAAAGGCTGGTCATGGCTCACATCAACACCATTATCCCAGAAACCCTAGACCCACTCCAATTTGCATACTGCCCCAACAGATCCACAGATGATACAACCTCTATTGCACTCAACACTGCCCTTTTCCACCTGAACAAAAGGAACACCTATGTGAAAATGCTATTCATTGACAACAGCTCAGCGTTTAAAACCATAGTTCCCTCAAACCTCATCACTATGCTAAGGACCCTGGGACTGAACACCTCCATCTGCAGCTGGATTCTGGACTTCCTGATGGTCTGTACCCAGGTGGTAAGGGTAGATAACAAACACATCCGCCACACGATTCTCAACACGGGGGCCCCTCAGGGATGCATGCTCATCCCCTCCTGTACTCCGTGTTCACTCATGACTGCATGGCCAAGCACGACTCCAACACAAACAAGTGTGCAGATGACACAACAGTGGTAGGCCTGATCATCGACAACAATGAGACAGCCTATAGGGAGGAGGTCAGAGACCTGGTCATGTGGTGCCAGGACACTAACCTCTCCCTCAACCTGATCAAGACAAATGATTGTGGACAACAGGAAAAGGAGGACCGAGCACACCCCCATTCTCATCGACAGGGCTGTAGTGGAGTAGATTGAGCGATTCAAGTTCATTTGTGTCCATATCACCAACAAACTATTATGGTCCAAGCACACTAAGACAGTTGTGAAGAGGGCACAACAAAACCTATTCCCAAGATTCGGCGTGGATCCTCAAATCCTCAAAAGGTTCTACAACTGCACCATCGAGAGCATCCTGACTGGTTGCATCACTAAAGAGGGTAGTGCGTACGGCCCAGTACATCACTGGGGCCAATCTTTCTGCTATCCAGGGCCTCTATACCAGGCGGTGTCAGAGGAAGGCCTTAACAATGGTCAAAGACTCTTGACACCCTAGTCATAGTCTGTTCTCTCTGCTACAGCACGACAAGCAGTACCGGAGCGCCAAGTCTAGGTCCAAAAGGTTCTACCCCCAAGCCATAAGACTCCTGAACAGCTAATCAAAGGGCCACCCAGACCACTCTTTTATGCTTTTGCTACTCTCTGTTTATTATCTTTGCATGGTCAATTTAACTCTACCTACATGTACATATTACCTCAATTACCTTGACTAACCGGTGCCTCCGCACATTTACTCTGTACTGGTAGCCCTTGTATATAGCCTTGCTATTGTTATTTTACTGCCAATGTTGAATTATTTGTTACTTTTATATTTTATGTTCAAATTTTGACTTATCTATTTTTTATTTAACACTTATTTATCTGAAAACGCCTTAATAAAGCATTGTTGGTTAATAAGGGCTTGTAAGTAAGCATTTCACTGTAAGGTCTACCTGTTGTATTCGGCGCATGTGACAAATATAATTTGACGTAGAATGTATGCACACATGACTGTAAGTCGCTTTGGATAAAAGCGTCAGCTAAATGGCATATATTATTATTATATTATTTGAAAACCACAACCTCTCTCTCACACTAACTCACACGCCCCCACATACGAACACACACAAGCTGGACACAAGAAACAGGCCCTCAATAAAAAAACAATCCCTTCTCTAGACTCCATCAAAGGCTAGGCTATCTCAGTCCTGATTATTCAGGATGTCTCACACCCTTACACTTTCAGCTGATGATGTCTTATTTATTGTACCAAAGCCAAATCCATCACGTCAAATCCTCTGGAATGTTACCGACTGAGCTTGCGTGCAATAAAAATGGATTGGGTCCGGCCTAGCAAGTGAGGACAGCTGTAAATGAGAGGAAGCCCATTTGAACTATTTCTACAGTGTTTTTTGGCTGGTTGCCATGACCACACCTGAATACACCAGCAGTGTAAAGGTTGGGGGTCAAGAATATAAACCATTAGCATCTCATTAGTCAATTATCTCCCTCCTGCGCCAGCTGTGTGATTTGCAGTAGGCATGGACTTGCATGGAGGCAGCCTATGTATTTCATGCATAAGGAGGAAGCTGTTCGCTTCTTCTTTCCCACTCACTTATATACAGTAATTATGTTATATATATATTATACAGTTGCTAAGATGTTCTTGAAAAGAGGTGTAATCCTTATTTCATAGCACGGTCATCCTTTGCTTATTACCTGCAAGGTGGCACTGTTGTAAATAGCAGTCAGGTTAATTATAATTTATATAGTATATATAACATATGGAGTGTGAAAAGAATGACGACCTCGAACATTAAAAGAATGATGATCAAAAAATGATTTTTCTTGTCAGGGTAACCAAATCAAATCAAACCAACGTTTATTTGTCACGTGCGAGGCTATAAAAGTAGCGAGGCTACATACAGACACCGGTTAGTCGGGCTGATTGAGGTAGTGTGTACATGTAGATATGGTTAAAGTGACTATGCATATATGATGAACAGAGAGTAGCAGTAGCGTAAAAGAGGGTGTTTCTTGGGTGGGACACGAAACAGATAGCCCGGTTAGCCAATGTGCGGGAGCACTGGCTGGTCGGCCCAATTGAGGTAGTATGTACATGAATGTATAGTTAAAGTGACTATGCATATATGATAAACAGAGAGTAGCAGCAGAATACTAAGTAGAACATTTGATTGAGGTTAATTAAACAACTTCTTTAGGATAGGGGGCAGCATTTGGAATTTTTGATGAAAAGCATGCCCAATTTCAACTGCCTGCTACTCAAACCCCGAGGACAAACCATTCAGATTTTCAATGAGTTTTCATTGGGAATCCAGATTTCTAAGGGACTTGCTTGCAGTTCCTGCTGCTTCCACTGGATGTCACCAGTCTTTAGAAATTGTGTAATGAAGAAGTACGGCCATTATCTCAAACGAGTGTCACTTCATGTGTACTGTTTGATAGAGGTGCAAGACCAGAAAGCATGCTTGAGTTTGTTTTATTCCTGTATTGAACACAGATCATCCCGTCTTCAATTTCATTGATTATTTACTTTAAAAAATACCTAAAGTTGTATTACAAAAGTAGTTTGAAATGTTTTGGCGAAGTATACAGGTAACTTTTGAGATAGTTTGTCTGGATCAAACGCGCCAAATAAATTGACATTTTGGATATATATGGACGGAATTAATCGAACAAAAGGACCATTTGTGATGTTTATGGGACATATTGGAGTGCCAACAGAAGAAGCTCGTCAAAGGTAAGGCATGATTTATATTTTTATTTCCGTGTTTTGTGTTGCGCCTGCAGGGTTGAAATGTCTCTCTTTTATTTACTATGGTGCTATGCTCAGATAATAGCTACGTTTGCTTTCGCCGAAAATCCTTTTTGAAATATGACATGTTGGCTGGATTCACAACACACGTAGCTTTAATTTGGTATCTTACATGTGTGATTTCATGAAAGTTAGATTTTTATAGGAATTTATTTGAATTTGGCGCTCTGCATTTTCTCTGGCTTTTGGCCAAGTGGGACGCTACCATCCCACATATCCCAGAGAGGTTTTTAAGCAAGACATGGAAACAAATGAAGCAATAGGAATTTCATTGGATTCAATGGAGATGAGAAGAAGCCAATGGTGAGAGCTACTCCTAAATGTAAATCCGGAACACTCCAATTAGTATATGTTATGGTTATGGTATGGTATATATTCATTTGTGGATGTCCATCATTTATTTTGGATGATATGTTACGAATTACAAATCTTATTATATGTTTGAGAATTGTAATTCATACAATATGTTATGAATTGCAATTTGTATAAAATATTGCGAATTTGCTAAATGTATGATAAGTTACGAATAACAATTTGTTGTGGCTAACATTAGCTAGGTGGCTAATGCTAACATTAGCTAGGTGGCTAACGTTAGCTAGGCTAGGGGTTAGGGGTTAAGGTTAGGGTTGAAGTTTGGGTTAGGATTTAGGTTAAAGGGTTAAGGGAAGGTTGGCTAACATGCTAAGTAGTTGCAAAGTAGCTAAAAAGTAGTAAGTAGTTAGAAAGGTTCTAATTAGCTGTCTGTGATGAGATTTGATTTCGCAACCTTTGGGTCACTAGATGTTTGCGTTATACACTCATCAATCGGCCACAGCCAACCACCCTACTTTAATGTTTGCCCTAACCTTCTGTCCTATGTAACTATACCAAACGTAACTGATTATACTCAAATTTTCCGGATTTACATTTACTATGTTAAGTCTAGTCTATGAGACCAGGCTGACTCTCTGGACACCAAATAAATGTTTTCGTACTCTGTAAATCATTTCGATTTTGGCATGTTGATCTGAGGTGAATGGATGTTTCATACACTTTTGTGTAGGGGGTTTGATTTGCACACTGAGTTATATGCTGTGGGAAACTCCAGAGCAGAGAAGAGGATCTCTGTAACTCAACATGTCTAAAAACATTTAGCTCACAGCTTGTACATGCCTTCTTGGAGAGATATACAATTAGCTAAAAAACGAATATCGAATAACAAAACACTACTCTGCTTTGCAATTTGCGAATTTCAACTTGAAAAAGTGCAGGATGTGTTCTCTAACTAGCAAAAGGTGTTTTTGAAAGTGCAGCAGCTATTCTACTTCAGCTCAGCTTTTTTCTCCCACTCCTATCAGTTTTTTCTCCATCTGTGATATGAATGATGTATAATGCAGAAGTCAAACTCCCTCAGAACAATGGACGGTATTCTTATTCCTGTCAGGTTCGGCTGTAATTGCATTCTCTTTAGTGATTTGAATTCTGACACTTCATTTTAACAATGACAGTATTGTAATTGCTCGGAACAGTCACGGTAGAGCATTGAATGATATCAAAATACAGATCCCACCTTTCTCCCTCACAACTCTCGCTAGTCACTTCTAGCAAAGCTACACAGAGGCACTACTGCTACTGATGTCTTTGCTTTTCAACTGAGATTGTTATAGTTTCACAACATGTTTCAGTAACAATGCTTCCCAGCTGTGGATCTTTTTTCCTTCATGTAAAAAAAAAACATAATGCACACATATCAATCATTTGAAGGTGACAAGGCTGAATGTTATTGTATTCTGGCTGCTCAGGCTCGTACTCAGGATCCAGGAGTAGTGTTATAATTAATTGAGCCTTGTCTGTTGCTCGGCATCCATTTAATTATATCTTTGGAGAAGGAACATCACTGAAAACAAATTGCACAAACAGTAGACCTAAATCAAAGACTCCCTCAACCTGTTACAATTCACTTGTTAAAACCAATGGAATTGCGTCGTGTGGTCATGATACGGGGGGAAAAAGGCATATTTCCTATAGAAAAGGACTGACGGGTAATTTAATGGTTGAGAATTCCTGCAGTTGTTTTATAGAGGCACATAAGGTCGGCGCGACCATGTTTAGGATGCTGCTCGGCCGTGAAGAAGAGGGCCCTGGTGCCACGAGCCAATTGCCACCCCTCAGATGCCTCACATGAGTTCCACCAGTAGCCATGTTGATTTAAAGTTTGACAGCAAATCCCAGGAGTGCGTTGTCTGGGGCTGGAAATGCGTTATAAGTCCATGATCTGGTTTATCGGAGCGAGGCCCCTACTTTCTCTCCCATCCCTCCAATGATCTATGTTCATTCCCCTGGGATTACGGAGGCGAATAACATCCTCGAACACACCCACTAGACCGATTAACACGGGAGACCTGGGGACTCAGAGCAGCATAGAACCATGAAGAGCATCAATGTCAAAGACTAAGTTAGAGGGACCGGCAAAGGGAAAAATTGTTGAAAAAAGTTGCCAACGATAGATAGGAAGGAGATTCAAAGTGAATCCTTTAGCAGATTGTTGGTTCCGCTTGTGGCTGATTTGTGGCTGATACTCAGGACAGGGGCTTCCCATCCTGGGAGGCTTGTCACACCAAAGTGGGCCAACTCTGGGTGTGTGTTCGCCGTGACCCAGTTGTAGTGCACAAGGAGCAGGATCCCGTCATCAATAAAGATCATACAGGTGAGTACTGTGGATGAGGGGGATGTTTCTGTATGACGGCTAAGACTGTACAGTGGGGTCCAAAATGATTGAAACCCTTGACAGAGATGAACAATAATTACTATGAATTAAATTATTCAAATACTGAGCTATATTGTATGCACACATTTTTGGTGAAATTATATTCATTGATACTAATACAATTGCTCAGAAATATCTATTTTATTTAACAAGTAATCATTTACTTCTTATGGGGGGGGGTGGATCTTTAATGTTATGGATCTGTTTTGCTTCAACTGGTCCTGGGGCCCTTGTTAAGGTCAATGGCATAATGAACTCGACCAAGTACTAGGACATTTTTTTCAGAAAACCTGGTTGCCTCTGCTAGGAGTCTGAAACTTGCCCAAAAGTGGATCTTCCAGCAAGACAATATCCCCAAGCACACATCAAAATCCACAAAGAAATGGTTAATTGGCCACAAATAAAATGTTGCAATGGCCATCAGATTGTCCCCATTGAAAACATGTGGTTTGAATTGAAGAGGGCAGTCCATAAGCACAGATGAAGGATATCAAGGATCTGGACAGATTATGTATGGAGGAATGGTCTAAGATCATTTCTAATGTTCTCTCCAACTCATTAATCCTTTTAGAAAAAGGCTCAGTGCAGTTGTCCTCGCAAGGTGAGTTATTGAATTGTATTGAAAACAGAGGTGTCAATCATTTTGACCCCTACCTGTTTAACATGTCAATTAATTGTTAAACATAAATGTCTTTCTCAGAGCAATTGTATTAGTATTAAAGAATATAATTTCCCCATTTTTTTTGAGAATACAAAATCGGTCAGTATTTGAATTCTTTCTGTCGTTGTTGCTCATCTTTCTTGAGGGTGTCAATCATTTTTGACCCCACTGTACATCCCTTTTTGGCATTGGGTTTGGCATGACAGGGAAGGTAGCTTGTCTACTCATAGTGTTTCTGAACAGAGCAATTAGAGATTTAGTTCATCTGACAACATTTTTAGAGTAATTGTTTGTGCCTGAGAACTGTTAGGTTGACGAGGATGATTTAAAAACCTGGAAAGATATATAATAACAAAATGTACTGTGTAACTAACTACTACGTTACTACAATGTAACTACCATATAACATATCATATCTATTAGGTCTACTTTAACCTAAATCTATTTAAAATGTAACACATTTTTCAACATTATGGTCCTTTGAGTTGGCTTTAGGTCTTAAGGCCTGAAGGCAGTGCACAAATGGAATAGTGGTCCTCCCAAGCCTTACCTTGTGGATAATGAAACTCATGTTCGACCACCTGTGAGCGGAGGGAGATAATTACCATCAGGAGGGCCTGAAGTGCTAATAATGGTCTGTCCAGAAGGTCTGTCATAGTCCACTAATTGAAAAGTGAACCTGTCAAACAGCAGCCATGTGACTTGGCCATGCATCCCAAATGCCACCCTTTTCCCTACATAGTGCACTACTTTTGACCTGGCTCAGGTGAAAAGTAGTGTGCTATGTAAAGAATAGGGTGCCATTTGGGACACAGTTGTGGACATGCGTCAGGTAAAGAAGCTAAAGGTAAAGGTTTATTCAGAGGGAGCCATTATGGAAAATGCATACTTGCCTGGCTTTAACAGGAGGTCAACTATAATGGAGTCATGCTCAGGCTGTCACCCATAGGGTCTATAATCAACTGGGGCAAGGACGTGCTGGGCTAACCGCTAATCCGTAGCCAGTGCACTTGAATGTACCTAATTTACTGTCCAGCGGGTTATTATTGAGCGCACCTATTTTACTGCCATGCGGACTATTCTTGAGCATACCTATTTTACTGTCCTTTTACTGTCCCGTGGGTTATTCTTGAGCGTACCTAGCCTACTGCCCAGTGGGTTATACATGAGAGTACCTAGCTTAGTACAATTATTTACGTTTACATTTTTTTCCATGGGGCAGAGAGAAAAATGTGCAGTATTTAGATAATGTCATGCTATTTTACACATTTTACCATGAGGCTCAGAGAACAGGTTTTTCTTTTAAAGCTCAGGGGAATCTTGAAAGATGGAACAATCTCAACTTTTTTTCACAAATATTTGTCTTAATATTAACACTATTTGAAATATATATTTTGATAGACCAAAGTATCAGCTATCACACCGTGTAAAGGAACAACCTCCTATTTATTTTTATAAAATGCAACTGTCAGGATTTACAGTGCATTCGGAAAGTATTCAGACCCTTTCACCTTGTCCACATTTTGTTATGTTACAGCCTTATTCTAAAATGGATTAAATTAATGTTTTTCCTCATCAATCTACACACAATACCCTATAATGACAAAGCAAAAACAGGTTTATAGACATTTTTGCAAATTTATTAGAACTAATATACCTAAGTGAATACATAAGTATTAAGACCCTTTGCGATGAGACTCATCCTTGAGATGTTTCTACAACTTGATTGGAGTCCACCTGTGGTAATTTCAATTGATTGGACATGATTTGGAAAGGCACACACCTGTCCATATAAGGAATCGTTTGTAGAACTCCAAGACAGGATTGTATCAACTTAAATCAAACTTTATTTGTCACATGTGCAGACTGTCATGGAATTATCAGAATTTGTTGGTAACATTTGTAAGATGTTTAATATTCATCTAATGTGTGTAAGTTACTTCTCATAAGAATGTATTTTGTTGTACTATAGTGGTGGCCATTGGCAGTTATCATGTCAGGACTAAGTTGCATGGGCCACATGAGAGGGGAGAGGTCAAAGTGTCATCATGTGTAAACATATATTTTACTCCCTACCTTTCCGAGTTGGGAAAGGAGGGTTTGCAGTGTGTGGAATCATTCTATGCTCCCTCTTTGTTGACCTGTAGGGTCACTCACCTACTATCCGTGAGTTTGTCCAGGAGTTTGTGTTTAGAGTGGGTTGTATATAAATGACAATTTGATATATGCCTGTTGATATGGAGGATTTGATTGATGGTTCTGGGGTTTGGGAAAGGAGACAAAGCTGAACGATGAGTTATGTCTATGCTGTCTGACTATGTGTGTCTTTGCTATTAAAGGAACTCAGTTGCATTGTAAGGGGACTCTCAGAAAATTCACTGGGGAGACACTGCATTTATCTGAGAGTCACATGATTGTGATAAGAGCTCATATAATTAAAGATGGACTTTTATAACTAACTGTGACGTGTGTGTGTGGTTTGCTCCCATGATTTGGTAAATAGAGGAAATTTCCACGACAAGACCTTACAGTGAAATGCTTACTTACAAGCCAATAACCAACAGTGCAGTTCAAGAAAGAGTTTAAAAACATATGAACCAAATAAACTAAAGTAAAAAATAATAAAAAGTAACACAATCAAATAACAATAATGAGGCTATATACAGGTGGGTACCGGTACCGAGTCAATGTGCAGGGGTGCAGGTTAGTCGAGGTAATTTGTACATGTAGTTAGGGGTGAAGTGACTATGCATAGATAATAAACAGAGAGTAGCTGTCACGATCGTTGGAAGCATACTCGGACCAACCTGCAGCGTGTTCTGGGTTCCACATCTTTTTTTATTTAAAGTAATTGAACCACACAACAAAACAATAAAGAATTAACCAAATGTGACGACAATGGAGTGCTAACATGCAACTACACATAAACAATATCCCACAAAACACAGTTGGAAAAAAGCTCCCTAAATATGATCCCCAATTAGAGACAATGATTACCAGCTGCCTCTAATTGGGAATCATACAAAATCACCAACATAGAAAAACAAAACTAGAACCCCAAATAGAAATAATAAACTAGACTAACCCCCAGTCACGCCCTGACCTACTCTACTATAGAAAATAAGAGCGCCCACAATTTTTGTGGGCTTTCCTCTGACACCGACTATTGTATAGGTCCTGGATGGCAGGAAGCTTGGCCCCAGTGATGTACTGGGCCGTACGCACTACCCTCTGTAGGGCCTTAAGTCAGATGCCGAGCAGTTGCCATACCAGGCGGTGATGCAACCGGTCAGGATGCTCTCGATGGTGCAGCTGTAGAACTTTTTGAGGTTCTGGGGACCCATGCCAAATCTTTTCAGTCTCCTGAGGGGGAAAAGGTTTTGTCATGCCCTCTTAATGACTGTCTTGGTGTGTTTTGACCATGATAGTTCGTTGGTGATGTGGAAACCAAGGAACTTGAAACTGTCGACACACTCCACTACAGCCCTGCCGATGTTAATGGGGGTCTGTTCGGCCCGCGTTTTCCTGTAGCCCATGATCATCTCCTTTGTCTTGCTCACATTGAGGAGAATTTGTTGTCTTGGCATCACACTGCCAGGTCTCTGACCTCCTCCCTATAGTCTCATTGGTGTCGGTGATCAGACCTGCCACTGTTTTGTTGTCAGCAAACTTAATGATGGTGATGGAGTCGTGTTTGGCCACGCAGTCATGGGTGAACAGGGAGTACAGGAGGGAACTAAGTACATACCCTGAGGGGCCCCAGTGTTGAGGATCAGCATGGCAGACGTGTTGGTGCCTACCCTTACTACCTGGGGGCAGCCCATCAGGAAGTCCAGGATCCAATTGCAGAAGGTGGTGTTTAGTATCAGGGTCCTTAGCTTAGTGATGAGCTTCATGGTGTTGAGCTGTAGTCAATGAACAGCATTCTCACATAGGTGTTCCTATTGTCCAGGTTGGAAAGGGCAGTGTGGAGTGCGATTGACATTGTGTCATCTGTGGATCTTTTGGGGCGGTATGTGAATTGAAGTGGGTCTAGGGTATCCGGGAGGATGCTGTTGTTGTGAGCCATGACCAGCCTTTCAAAGCACTTCATGGCTACCGACGTGAGTGCTATGGGGCTGTAATCATTTAGGCAGGTTACCTTCGCTTCCTTCGGCACAGGGACTATGGTGGTGTGCTTGAAACATGTAGGTATTTCAGACTCGGTCAAGGAGAGTTTGAAAATGTCAGTAAAGGCACTTCATCTGACCACTTCCGTATTGAGTCACTGGTACTTCCTGCTTTAGTTTTTGCTTATAAGCAGGAATCAGGAGGATATAGTTATGGTCTGATTTTCCAAATGGAGGGCGGGGGAGAGCTTTGTATACATCTCTGTGTGTGGTGTAAAGGTGGTCTAGAGTTTTTTCCATCTGGTTGCACATGTGACATGCTGGTAGAAATGAGGTAAAATGGATTTAAGTTTGCCTGCATTAAAGTCCATGGCCACTAGGAGCGCCACTTCTGAATGAGCATTTTTTTGTTTGCTTATGGCCTTATACAGTTGGTTGATTGTGATCCTTAGTGCCAGAATTGTTTTTTGGTGGTAAATAGACAGCTACAAATAATATGGATGAGAACTCTCTAGATAGGGTGGTCTAGAGCTTATTTACATTTACATTTAAGTCATTTAGCAGACGCTCTTATCCAGAGCGACTTACAAATTGGTGCATTCACCAGCTTATCATGAGGTGTTGCTCTCCTGAGGTAGAGTACCTTAAGACTTCTTTAATCAAGGCACAGATCTGGGGAGGGTACCAAAAAATGTCTGCAAGATTAAAGGTCCCCAAGATAATACTATCCTCCATAATTCTTAAATGGAAGATGTTTGGAATCACCAAGACTCTTCCTAGAGCTGCCTGGCCAACTTTAGCAATCGGGGGAGAAGGGCCATGGTCAGGGACTTGACCAAGAACCCGATGGTCACTCTGACAGAGCTCCAGAGATTCTCTGTGGAGATGGGAGAACCTTCCAAAAGGACAACCATCTCTGCAGGACTCCACCACATGACAGCCCTCTAGGAGTTTGCCAAAAGGCACCTAAAGACTCTCAGTCCATGAGAAACAAGATTCTCTGGTTTGATAAAACCGAGATTGAACTCTTTGGCCTGAATTCCAAGGGTTACATCTAGAGGAAACCTGGCATCATCTCTAAGGTGAAGCATGGTGGGGTCAGCACCGTGCTGTGGGGATGTTTATGTATGCACACATGACTGTAAGTCGCTTTGGATAAAAGCGTCAGCTAAATGGCATATATTATTTATTTTTATTATTTTTTATGAGGGGCGGGGACTGGGAGACAAGTCAGGATTGAGGGAAAGATTAATGGAAGAAAAGTACAGAGAGATCCTTGATGAAAACCTGCTCCAGAGCACTCAGGACCCCAAACTGGGGCGAAGGTTCCCCTTCCAACAGGACAACGACCCTAAGCACACAGCCAAGACAACACAGGAAAGGCTTCAAGACAAATCTCTGAATGTCCTTGAGTGACCCAGCCAGAGCCCGGATTTCAACCCGAACGAAAAACATCTCTGGAGAGACCTGAAAATAGCTGTGCAGCAACCCTCCCCACGCAACCTGACAGAGCTTGAGAGGACCTGCAGAGAAGAATTGCAGAAACTCCCCAAATACAGGTGTGCCAAGCCTGTAGTGTCATACCCAAGTAGACTTGAGGCTGTAATTGCTGCCACAGGTGCTTCAACAAAGTACTGAGTAAAGGTTTTGAATACTTATGTAAATGTGATATTTCAGTTTTCGTTTATAAATTAGCAAGCTGTTTGCTTTGTCATTATGGGGTATTGTGTAGATTGATGAGGATTTTTTAAATCCATTTTCAAATAAGGCTGTAAAGTAACAAATTGTGGAAACGGTCAAGCGGTCTGAATACTTTCCAAACGCCCTGTATGTGAACTCTGTCAACAAGTGCTTAAAGGCCTTGATTGTTTAATACTAACATTAGATTATTCAACAATGTAATACATATCTCCAAACTTCTTTTTGTTTGGTTTTATGGCAATATTAAATTCAGGGCCGGCAAATTGAACAGGCATACAGGGCACGTTCACCAATCCCCAGGGGGCCCCCAACCCCCTGGGACAGGGGGCCCCAAAATTGCATACGATAATTATTTTTTGTGAAATTATCTCTCCTTTCTTATATTTTATGAGGTTGAAGCACTTCTGACACCATGTTATGATCATAGTCAGATATGACTAAACTGCGCAGCAGAGCACATGCAGATGGCTCAGCTTCAATATTTTTGCGATCAATTTAGTGATAACCTGTCACGAATATTACCGAAGGTGACTCCCCTTCTTGTTCGGGTGGCGCTCGGCGGTCGTCGTCGCTGGTCTACTAGCTATCGCCGATCCGTTGTTCTGTGTTACTTTAGTTCTGTCTAATTGGTATCACCTGTTTCTTGTTTTGGTTGTTAGGGTAGGGTTATATATAGTTTGTTCAGCCCGCTTCTGTTTCGTGCGGGCTTGTTCGTCTGTTTTGTTGTTTGAGTGTATTTTTGTTTGCATTTGGGTTTTCGCTGTCCGTTTATATTTCTGATCATTTGTTTTCGTACTTTTGTTCATGTTATGTTTCCGGGACATTAAAGCGTGTTTTTTCACACATCTTTTGCTCTCTGCGCCTGACTCCACACCTCCTCACCCATTTATTGTAACATAACCGAGCCCTACCCGTAACCTAGTTATTGATGAAAAAACAGGCCCTAACCCAGTGTATAATGTAGATGCCCATTGGGCAGATGAAATACTCAAGGATAATTATGTTTGCATTTTGGCATGTTTTCCTCGATTTTTTCTGAACTTTGAGAAAAAATATTTACTCAGTCAGTGACAGAGTTGACAAGTCACTGATGGAGTTGACAACATATACTCAAATCTAACACATTTTTGCCTCAAAAAGTAAAAGTTCAGTGCAAACATTTGTAAAAAATATATGGAAAATGATTCATTTGAAAATCACCAATAAAAACAGAACCATTCTATCAGATCTGGCATGAAGAAGGGGTCCTTATTGTACAGCTGACCCTGCTCATTCCTGATTCATTTAGGATTTTAGACCAATCTGAGAGAGTTGACCAAATATCCAGACACATCTTTTAGGAATCACAGTCTTGAGCGAAATATTCTTTAAAGTTGCAGATGGCTATTCCAAGAAACAACGTAATATCATTTTTCAGTTAATATCTATTATTGACAGGTTTTATCATTTTAAATCATTTTTAAAAAATTGGGATCCTTCCAGGCATAGAGCCGACATGGAAATGAATAATATTTTAAATATTTCAAAAAAATCCCAAAACAATTACTTTCCCTTATATACTGACCCTAAATTTAAATTTTAAGATCAAATAATGCAACAAAATATGTTTTTTTAACTTTCAAAATAATGTTTCCCTGCCCTCCCTGCACATTTCCTGTAATTCTAAAAATGTATTTCATGGTTTATGACGTTTTCATATGCTATCTGGGGGGCCCAACCAAGTGTTACCAATGTGTCTCTAGCATCCTTACAGCACTTCTGG
Organism: Oncorhynchus keta; assembly: GCF_023373465.1. Classification (NCBI taxonomy): domain Eukaryota; kingdom Metazoa; phylum Chordata; class Actinopteri; order Salmoniformes; family Salmonidae; genus Oncorhynchus; species Oncorhynchus keta. The sequence continues at coordinate 62,626,454 of NC_068424.1, read as the reverse complement.
AAATGAGAGACTAGATTGATCACAATGTTCCTCAAGTAGCTGCTACAATATAGCAGTTGTTCAGATATGTCATCCATAATGCAGTAGTGCTATGTATAATTCCGTTATTGTTGTGCTAGACATAATTCTGCTAAATATACTCACTGCATAACTACAGATGATTTCGCTGCATCCTCATTTCCGCTGCTGGCATACTTACTGTAGATGGACTGCGTTTGTGTGTGTGTGTGTGTGTGTGTGTGTGTGTGTGTGTGTGTGTGTGTGTGTGTGTGTGTGTGTGTGTGTGTGTGTGTGTGTGTGTGTGTGTGTGTGTGTGTGTGTGTGTGTGTGTGTGTGAGATCTGCCGTCCGCTCATCAGGACCACCTGTCCGTCAATAGGTAATAAACACAGCATCAGACCAATACAGATGAATGTCAGCAAAGGATTGTCTTGGAAAGCCCTCTTTAATCAGCCTGTCATCCTCTTGGGGGGATAAGGAAGTGTGAGATATTAACTTCGCTCAGCACCATCACAAATAGGTCAGGGCCCGCATGTTATGAGGACTTTAATTAGAGTGAAGACAGTCCCATTTAAAGTAGATGTGTGAACAATCAACGACTTCTGTATTATGTGCGATTTATTTAATTGTAGAAGTGAGTGAAGTCTATTTGAGGAGTGTATAAAGGAGGGTATGCAAACATTTGTTCATCAGATTTACCCCAAACTTGATTTTAACTTTAAGGAAATACACAAACACATAAACAGTAATTTCTTTTTTTTAAAGATAAGTTAATGCACTTACTATGACCTCTGTGGCCTCTGTATCGTTTATCCCTCCACCAACAGACTGGACCACCACTGGGAGCCTAGAGCCACATCCATCCACTATGTGCAGCCCACACAGGTTCTTACCAAGGTTCACCACAGTAGAATGTAGTACCCGCCAGCCATGTGCTACAGTAGTAGGTAACCACTCTTCTCTCTTCCCACTCCTCCCTGCTCGCTCTTTACCCAGGACATAACTCAAATCACCCCCAGCTGAGAACTCGATTTATTTCGCAAGTTGTTTCGTTCTATTTTTATTTTTGAAAATTTGCCCGTATGTCCTGATGTGCATCAGAACTCTGCCTAATTTCCCCTTCTATGAAGACTGCCTATATGGGTCAGAGCACTGCAGGACAGGGCCATCAGATTGAGCTGGTAGAGGGAGGAGAGTCTGAGTGAAAGGCCAATTATACGACGGACAGCTTCGTCATAACACAGGATAAATAAATTGAAGAAGATATTTGAAACATTTGGCGATGACTGTATGAAGAGTTAATTTCCAAAACGCTATATCCACAAATCGTTCATATTTGTGTTTTTTTTTATCAGAAATTATTGCTTTTAAGTACCTTCATATGTACTTGTAATTGAAAGTGATATATCCATTGTTTAGCTGGAATGGAATGTTCATATATTGTCTATTTGACTGTGATATGTGGGTATCTCACCAAGCAATAACTGTAAGATACTATGCATAAGAACATCTGCTAAATGATCAAATTGTCAAATACAAATGTTTTACATACAAATCTCGTATTACTTTATCACTTAACAATGTGACTGTGTAAAACCTAGCAGTACTAGTTATTTCTCGGAAAGTATGGCACATTTAATGGCTTGCGAAAGTATTCACCCCCTTTGCATTTTTCCTATTTTGTTGCCTTACAACCTGGAATTAAAATGGATTTTTTTTGGGGGGGTTGTACCATTTCATTTAAACAACATGTCTACCACTTTGAAGATGCAAAATATTTTCTATTGTGAAACAAACAAACAAAAAAACGGAAAACTTGAGCGTGCATAAGTCTTCACCCCCACAAAGTCAATAGTTTGTAGAGCCACCTTTTTCAGCAATTACAGCTGCAAGTCTATTGGGGTATGTCTTTATACGCGTGGCACATCTAGCCACTGGGATTTTTGTCCATTCTTCAAGGCAAAACTGCTCTAGCTCCTTCAAGTTGGATGGGTTCCTCTGGTGTAGCACAATCTTTAAGTCATACCACTGAATTAGATTGAGGTCTGGGCATTGACTAGGCCATTCCAAGTTTCCAAATTTAAATGTTTCCCCTTAAACCACTTGAGTGTTCCTTTAGCAGTATGCTTAGGGTCATTGCCCTGTTGGAAGGTAAACCTCCGTCCCAGTCTCAAATCTCTGGAAGACTGAAACAGGTTTCCCTCAAGAATTTCCCTGTATTTAGCACCATCCATCATTCCTTCAATTCTGACCAGTTTCCCAGTCCCCGACTATGAAAAACATGGTATTCTCGGAGTGAAGAGAGTTGTTGGGTTTGCGTTTTCCTTGATGGCCAAAAAGATACATTTAAGTCTCTTCTGACCAGAGTACCTTCTTCCATATGTTTGGGGAGTCTCACACCTGCCTTTTGGTGAACATCAAACATGTTTGCTTAATTTTTTCTTTAAGCAATGTTTTTTTTCTGGACACTCTTCCGTAAAGCCCAGCTTTGTGAAGTGTAGGGCTTAAAGTGGTCCCATGGACACATACTCCAATCTCTGCTGTGGAGCTTTGCAGCTCCTTCAGGGTTATCTTTGGTCTCTTTGTTGCCTCTCTGATTAATGTCCTCCTTGCCTGGTCTGTGAGTTTTGATGGGCGGCCCTCTCTTGACTGGTCTGTTGTGGTGCCATGTTCTTTCCATTTTTAATAATGGATTTAATGGTGCTCCGTGAGATGTTCAAAGTTTTGGATATTTTTTAGAACCCAACCCTGATCTGTACTTCTGCACAACTTTGTCCCTGCCCTGTTTGGAGAGCTCCTTGGTCGTCATGGTGCCGCTTACTTGGTGGTGACCCTTGCTAGTGGTGTTGCAGGGCCTTTCAGAATGAGTGTATATACAGTATAATGCGATTATGTGACAGATCATGTGACACTTAGATTGCACAAAGGTGGACTTTATTTAACTAATTGTGCGACTTCTGAAGGCAATTAGTTGCACCAGATCTTAGTTACGAGCTTCATAGCAAAGGGGGGGAATACATATGAACGCACCACTTTCCTGTTTTAAATTGATAGATTTTCTATTTCACTTCACCCATTCGGACTATTTTGTGTATGTCCATTACATGAAATCCAAACAAAATAGGAAAAACTCCAAGGGGGATGAATACTTTTGCAAGGCCCTGTATATAGCATTTAGCTAAATTAAAAACATGACTATTTGTCACTTTGAAATGAAACCATCAAGTGATAGATTTTAAGTAAATACATGTCTGTCATTGAACAACACCATGCCATGATTAAATAGTGAAACAACACACCAATCGCTTTCACCATTTATTTAAACAATATAAGCTAATTTACCAACATTTCTGAAAATGATATACTGTATATCTCTTTTGAATGAAACTCTTCATATGGAGTGGACCACATTTGTGTTCCTTTGAGCCTGCCAAACTTAATAAAGTGCAGCTAAAGTATTTGAAATTAAACACTAGCTGAAACCCGGTCTGGATAAGACGAGTGCATTTGGGCAGTTCTCCAAACATGCTAAAACGCTGCATGTGCCTCCCATCCATATGTTATTACCAACAGCGGATGTCTTGTGACGTTTTGTTGTGTAAATCCAAGCTGGGTCACACTTTATTTGGATAGTCTGGATTTTTCATCTGTAGATGCTCTATAGATAGTCATACGATCAACAAACTATCTGTTAATAAGCAACTGGTTACAGATATGTTTAGGTTTAGAACAAGGGTAAGGGTTAAGGTTAGGTTTAGGGGTTAAGGTTAGATTGAGGGTTAGGGTTAGTAGATAGTTAGTTGAAATGTTACTGATAGTCTGTAAGTCTGTAAAGCTTCTACAGATGGACTATCCAAATAAAGTGTTACCTAAAATTGTTATTGGGTCATTCCAGGGCCAATATTCCCATAACCCTTGGGATACATTCAGTACTTATGTGTCACAACTGTCATCCTCAGAAACGCAGATGTGGTTGTTTAGCTGGCCAGACTCAGGGAATAAACAGGATGGATGTGGGTTTAGTTAACACACATCGCAGATAGATAGCACTGGCTGTGGAATGTGTTGGTCTCAGTCCGTCTCGCTCCAGCTCCCCTCCCTATGCACCAGGTGAATTACAATTGCATTAGTCACCGTCTCCTGTCAGAGGTACGCCAAGGCTTCATTTTGACTCCTGTTCTGTTGCGAGTGCTGTTCAGTATGATAAGATGCTGCTGGTGATGCGCTGGATACTCCAGCCGTGTCCCAAATTTCACCCTATTCCCTATTTAGTGCACTAGTTTTGACCAGAGCCCTATGGGCCCTGGTAAAAAAATGAGTGCACTGAAAAGGGAAGGGCTGCAATTTGGGATGCAACCCATTCTCCAATGCTGCTGTTTCGACTCAGACACATCCTGTCCCATTTTCCAGTGCTTCAACAGTATTGATTAACTGCTTGCCCCAATGAGGCACTTTTTAGCCTGATATGAGATAAGAGTTAGATTCTTGTCAAAGCAGTTACACATTTGCTCTGATTTTCCCCAAACAGTTAGTGTTGTTTCACTGGAAGTAATCCATCACAGTATCATTGTCAGGGGAAAGCACATAGAAAGGACGGGACATCATCAAAATGTCAGGAAATATAGAGGGTGGCAAACCCTAAAGAATACAGTGATAGTAAATAATGTGTGTGTGTGTTTGTGCATACTGTATTATGTTTGTAAGTTTAGGTGTCTGAGTTGTTTATGTGGGGGTGAGGGCTATATAATATTAATAATAATAATTAATTCATCTTGGTAGTAGAGGTCCTTGCTTCATGGCCAAAGCCCTGGGTTAAACCCACATTATATGGCCAGTTACAGCCAGGTTTTCATATTCCATGTCCTGTATACTGTAACTTACCTCAGCCCACAAGGGAGTAGGAATGCTATGCTAGTCTGTCCTCTACCACCCCAAATTCCATTCATTTTTCAAGTTCACTCCCTTCATAGAACCAGAGAAACCACCTCTCCCCCTTTACATTTTCTCTCCTTTACTTGGACAGACCCTTTAAACAGTTGCCCTTTGCTTATCCAAGCAAATTACATTGAGGTCTACAACACCTGGCCTAAGTATTGCAGCCTCCTGCTTCTTCCTTGAAAGTTATTCTTTCTTTTAGCCCTCCCTCTCTGCCCTGTCGGTATCAATCATACCGTCTCTGCCCTGTCGGTATCAATACCTCCCTCTCTGCCCTGTCGGTATCAATACCTCCCTCTCTGCCCTGTCGGTATCAATCATAGCGTCTCTGCCCTGTCGGTATCAATACCTCCCTCTCTGCCCTGTCGGTATCAATACCTCCCTCTCTGCCCTGTCGGTATCAATCATAGCGTCTCTGCCCTGTCGGTATCAATACCTCCCTCTCTGCCCTGTCGGTGTCAATACCTCCCTCTCTGCCCTGTCGGTATCAATCATACCCTCTCTGCCCTGTCGGTATCAATACCTCCCTCTCTGCCCTGTCGGTATCAATCATACCCTCTCTGCCCTGTCGGTATCAATACCTCCCTCTCTGCCCTGTCGGTATCAATCATAGCGTCTCTGCCCTGTCGGTATCAATACCTCCCTCTCTGCCCTGTCGGTATCAATACCTCCCTCTCTGCCCTGTCGGTATCAATCATACCCTCTCTGCCCTGTCGGTATCAATACCTCCCTCTCTGCCCTGTCGGTATCAATACCTCCCTCTCTGCCCTGTCGGTATCAATACCTCCCTCTCTGCCCTGTCGGTATCAATCATACCCTCTCTGCCCTGTCGGTATCAATCATACCCTCCTCTGCCCTGTCGGTATTAATACCTCCCTCTCTGCCCTGTTGGTATCAATCATACCCTCTGTGCCCTGTTGTGATCAATCATCCCTCTCTGCCCTGTCGGTTTCAATCATACCCCTCTGCCCTGTTGGTATTAACACCTCCCTCTCTGCCCTGTTGGTATCAATTATACCCTCTGTACCCTCTCAATCATACCCTCTCTGCCCTGTCGGTATCAATCATACCCTCTCTGCCCTGTTGGTATCAATACCTCCCTCTCTGCCCTGTTGGTATCAATTATACCCTCTGTACCCCGTCGTGATCAATCATACCCTCTCTGCCCTGTCGGTTTCAATCAATACCCTCCCTCTGCCCTGTTGGTATTAATACCTCCCTCTCTGCCCTGTTGGTATCAATTATACAATCATACCCTCTCTGCCCTGTCTGGTTTCAATCATATCCTCTCTGCCCTGTTGGTATTAACACCTCCCTCTCTGCCCTGTTGGTATCAATTATACCCTCTGTACCCTGTCGTGATCAATCATACCCTCTCTGCCCTGTCGGGTTTCAATCATACCCTCTCTGCCCTGTTGGTATTAATACCTCCCTCTCTGCCCTGTTGGTATCAATCATACCCTCTCTGCCCTGTTGTGATAAATCATACCCTCTCTGCCCTGTTGGTATCAATCATACCCTCTCTGCCCTGTTGGTATCAATCATACCTCCTGCCCTGTCTCTACATCCCTGTTGCCCTGTCGGTATCAATTATACCCTCTGTGCCCTGTCGGTATCAATCATACCCTTTCTACCCTGTGATCAATCATACCCTCTCTGCTTTGTCGGTATCAATACCTCCCTTTCTGCCCTGTCGGGTTTCAATCCCTGCCTCACTGCCCTGTTGGTATCAATCCCTCCCTCTCTGCCCTGTTAGTATAAATCCCTCCCTCTCTGCCCTGTTAGTATCAATCCCTCCCTCTCTGCCCTGTTAGTATCAATCCCTGCCTCACTGCCCTGTTATCAATCCCTCCCTCTCTGCCCTGTTAGTTTCCCTCCCTCTCTGCCCTGTCAATCAATCCCTCCCTCTCTGCCCTGTTGGTATTAATCCCTCCCTCTCTGCCCTGTTGGTATCAATTCCCTCTCTGCCCTGTGTACCCCTCCCTCTCTGCCCTGAGTATCAATCCCTCCCTCTCTGCCTGTTAGTATCAATCCCTGCCCTGTTAGTTTCAATCCCTCCCTCTCTGCCCTGTTGGTATTAATCCTCCCTCTCTGTCCTGTTAGGTATCAATCCCTGCCTCACTGCCCTGTTGGTATCAATCCCTCCCTCTCTGCCCTGTTAGTATCAATCCCTGCCTCTCTGCCCTGTTAGTATCAATCCCTCCCTCTCTGCCCTGTCAGTATCAATCCCTCCCTCTCTGCCCTGTTGGTATCAATCATACCCTCTCTGCCCTGTCGGTATCAATCATACCCTTTCTGCCCTGTCGGCATCAATCATACCCTCTCTGCTTTGTCGGTATCAATACCTCCCTCTCTGCCTGTCGGTATCAATCCCTCCCTCTCTGCCCGTGTATCAAGCCTTCCATCAATCCCTCTCTGGACCAATGCCCTGTAATGAGAAAACTGAGATTGATTTGAAACAATGACTGGGGATTAGCCCCTCTTATTTTCCCTGTCAGTTGGATTGATCAATACCAGGGGGAGGGTTGGATGTGATGACCTATATTTTCTGCACCACCAAGAAAAATGACATGTTAACAATATCATGGGAACATATAGTCTAACTGGGTGTACAAAACATTAAGAAAACCTTCCTACTATTGAGATGCACCCCCACCCCTTTTGCACTCAGAACAGCCTCTTTGTTCGGGCATGGACTTGTTCCACATGGGAAACTGTTGAGTGTGAAAGAAACCCTAGTTCTTGACACAAACCGTTGTGCCTGGCACCTCAATCCACCTTCCTTCAATCTTTTGTTTTGCCCTGTCCTCTGAATGGCACACACACACAATCCATGTCTCAATTGTCTCAAGACTTAAAATCCTCCATAACCTGTGCTACACAGAATGAAGTGGATATAACAAGTACATCAATAAGGGATCCTTTCATCCACCTGGTCAGTCTGCCCTTCCTATGTTTTGTACACTGTGTATATAATGTGCAACCTCCCTTCCACTACAAGATATCACAGTCTGACTTTAGTATTTTTGTCATGTTTTTCCAGGGGTTAAGTTTAGGGATTCATTTTGACTGGTTAAGGTAAGGTTTAAGGTTAGGAATAGGGTTAAAACAGAAAAAACACCAATTAATTTCCACTGGGAATGTACCCTTCTGCCCTTCATTTGGCAAGCTGCCAGCCTACAATCCCTCCCTCTCTGCCCTGATTAGTATCCCCTAGTGGACGGTAATCCACGTTGCCCCTCTCTCTCTGGCCCTGTTAGTATCCGCTCAAGACCATGGTGTTTGCCTCAGGCCCTGCCCTGTCAGTATCCACCTCTGGCCTGCTGCCTCCCTACTGCCCTGTTAGTATCAATCCTCCTCCCCCCCCCCCCCCCATAAAATATTTAGATGCACTATTGTAAAGTGGCTGTTCCACTGGATGTCATAAGGTGAATGCCCTGTTAGCCCCTAGTGGACGGTATTGAAGACAATCCCTCCTACTAGATGGTAATAGGTGCTCATTGCAATCCTCCCTACTAGATGGTAATAGTCGCTCACGTGCCCTAGTGGACAGTATTGAAGACATCTTCCTCCCTCTCTGCCCTGTGGACGTATCAAGACATCTTCCTACTAGATGGTAATAGGTCCTCACTGCCCTTAGTGGACGGTATCAATCTCCTACTAGATGGTAATAGTCCTCTCTGCCCTGTGGACAGTATTGAAGACATCTCCCTAAGATGGTAATAGTCCCATGTTTTCCCTGTGGACGGTATCAAGACATCTTCCTACTAGATGGTAATAGGTCCTCTGCCCTTAGTGGACGGTATCAAGACATCTCCCTACTAGATGGTAATAGGTGCTCACGTTTGCCCCTAGTGGACGGTATTGAAGGCATCTCCCTACTAGATGGTAATAGGTCCTCACGTTGCCCTTAGTGGACGGTGAAGACATCTTCCTACTCGATGGTAATAGGTGCTCACGCTGCCCTTAGTGGACGGTATCATCTCCCTACTAGATGGTAATAGGTGCTCACGCTGCCCTTAGTGGACGGTATCATCTCCCTACTAGATGGTAATAGGTCCTCACGTGCCCTTAGTGGAGATTAAAGGCATCTCCCTACTAGATGGTAATAGTGCTCATGTTTTCCCCTAGTGGACGGTATTGAAGGCATCTCCCTACTAGATGGTAATAGTCGCTCACGTTGCCCTTAGTGGACGGTATTGAAGACATCTCCCTACTAGATGGTAATAGTCCTCACGCTTGCCCCTAGTGGACGGTATTGAAGGCATCTCCTACTAGATGGTAATAGGTGCTCACGTTGCCCCTAGTGGACGGTATTGAAGACATCTTCCTACTCGATGGTAATAGGTCCTCACGTTGCCCTTAGTGGACGGTATTGAAGACATCTTCCTACTCGATGGTAATAGGTCCTCACGTTGCCCCTAGTGGACGGTATTGAAGACATCTCCTACTAGATGGTAATAGTCGCTCACGTTGCCCCTAGTGGACGGTAAATCTCCCTACTAGATGGTAATAGGTCCTCACGTTGCCCTAGTGGAGGTATTGAAGACATCTTCCTACTCGATGGTAATAGGTCCTCACGTTGCCCCTAGTGGACGGTATTGAAGACATCTCCCTACTAGATGGTAATAGTCGCTCACGTTGCCCCTAGTGGACGGTAATTTCTCCTACTAGATGGTAATAGGTCCTCACGTTGCCCCTAGTGGACGGTATTGAAGACATCTCCCTACGAGATGGTAATAGTCGCTCACGTTGCCCCTAGTGGACGGTATTGAAGACATCTCCCTACTAGATGGTAATAGGTGCTCACGTTGCCCCTAGTGGACGGTATTGAAGACATCTCCCTACTAGATGGTAATAGGTGCTCACGTTGCCCCTAGTGGACGGTATTGAAGACATCTCCCTACTAGATGGTAATAGTCGCTCACGCTGCCCCTAGTGGACGGTATTGAAGACATCTCCCTACTAGATGGTAATAGGTCCTCACGTTGCCCTTAGTGGACGGTAATTGAAGGCATCTCCTACTAGATGGTAATAGGTGCTCACGTTGCCCCTAGTGGACGTTATTGAAGGCATCTCCCTACTAGATGGTAATAGGTCCTCACGTTGCCCTTAGTGGAATTGAAGGCATCTCCCTACTAGATGGTAATAGGTGCTCACGTTGCCCCTAGTGGACGGTATTGAAGGCATCTCTTAGATGGTAATAGGTGCTCACGTTGCCCCTAGTGGACGGTATTGAAGGCATCTCCCTACTAGATGGTAATAGGTGCTCACGTTGCCCCTAGTGGACGGTATTGAAGGCATCTCCCTACTAGATGGTAATAGGTCCTCACGTTGCCCCTAGTGGACGGTAATTGAAGGCATCTCCCTACTAGATGGTAATAGTCGCTCACGTTGCCCCTAGTGGACGGTGAAGGCATCTCCCTACTAGATGGTAATAGGTGCTCACGTTGCCCCTAGTGGACGGTATTGAAGACATCTCCCTACTAGATGGTAATAGGTACTCACGCTGCCCTTAGTGGACGGTAATTGAAGGCATCTCCCTACTCGATGGTAATAGGTGCTCACGTTGCCCCTAGTGGACGGTATTGAAGACATCTCCCTACTAGATGGTAATAGTCGCTCACGTTGCCCCTAGTGGACGGTATTGAAGACATCTCCCTACTAGATGGTAATAGGTGCTCACGTTGCCCTTAGTGGACGGTATGAAGACATCTCCTACTAGATGGTAATAGTCGCACGTTTGGCCCTAGTGGACGGTATTGAAGGCATCTCCCTACTAGATGGTAATAGGTCCTCACGTTGCCCTTAGTGGACGGTATTGAAGACATCTTCCTACTAGATGGTAATAGGTCCTCACGTTGCCCTTAGTGGACGGTATTGAAGACATCTCCTACTAGATGGTAATAGTCGCTCACGTTGCCCCTAGTGGACGGTATTGAAGGCATCTCCTACTAGATGGTAATAGGTCCTCACGTTGCCCTTAGTGGACGGTATTGAAGACATCTCCTACTAGATGGTAATAGGTGCTCACGTAAGTGGACGGTATTGAAGGCATCTCCCTACTAGATGGTAATAGGTCCTCACGTTGCCCTTAGTGGACGGTATTGAAGACATCACCCTACTAGATGGTAATAGGTGCTCACGTTGCCCCTAGTGGACATGATGGTAATAGGTGCTCAGTTGCCCCTAGTGGACGGTATTGAAGACATCTCCTACTAGATGGTAATAGGTACTCACGCTGCCCTTAGTGGACGGTAATTGAAGGCATCTCCCTACTCGATGGTAATAGGTGCTCACGTTGCCCCTAGTGGACGGTATTGAAGACATCTCCCTACTAGATGGTAATAGGTGCTCACGTTGCCCTTAGTGGACGGTATTGAAGACATCTCCCTACTAGATGGTAATAGTCGCACGTTTGGCCCTAGTGGACGGTATTGAAGGCATCTCCCTACTAGATGGTAATAGGTCCTCACGTTGCCCTTAGTGGACGGTATTGAAGACATCTTCCTACTAGATGGTAATAGGTCCTCACGTTGCCCTTAGTGGACTATTGAAGACATCTCCCTACTAGATGGTAATAGTCGCCACGTTGCCCCTAGTGGACGGTATTGAATGCATCTCTTTACTAGATGGTAATAGGTCCTCACGTTGCCCTTAGTGGACGGTATTGAAGACATCTCCCTACTAGATGGTAATAGGTCCTCACGTTGCCCTTAGTGGACGGTATTGAAGACATCTCCCTACTAGATGGTAATAGGTGCTCACGTTGCCCATAGTGGACGGTATTGAAGGCATCTCCCTACTAGATGGTAATAGGTCCTCACGTTGCCCTTAGTGGACGGTATTGAAGACATCTCCCTACTAGATGGTAATAGGTGCTCACGTTGCCCCTAGTGGACGGTATTGAAGACCTCTCCCTACTAGATGGTAATAGGTGCTCACGTTGCCCCTAGTGGACGGTATTGAAGACATCTCCCTACTAGATGGTAATAGGTGCTGCCCTTAGTGGACGGTAATTGAAGGCATCTCCTACTCGATGGTAATAGGTGCTCAGTGGACGGTATTGAAGACATCTCCCTACTAGATGGTAATAGTCGCTCACGTTGCCCCTAGTGGACGGTATTGAAGACATCTCCCTACTAGATGGTAATAGGTGCTCACGTTGCCCTTAGTGGACGGTATTGAAGACATCTCCCTACTAGATGGTAATAGTCGCTCACGTTGCCCTAGTGGACGGTATTGAAGGCATCTCCCTACTAGATGGTAATAGGTCCTCACGTTGCCCTTAGTGGACGGTATTGAAGACATCTTCCTACTAGATGGTAATAGGTCCTCACGTTGCCCTTAGTGGACGGTATTGAAGACATCTCCCTACTAGATGGTAATAGTCGCTCACGTTGCCCCTAGTGGACGGTATTGAAGACATCTCCTACTAGATGGTAATAGGTCCTCACGTTGCCCTTAGTGGACGGTATTGAAGACATCTCCTACTAGATGGTAATAGTCCTCACGTTGCCCTTAGTGGACGGTATTGAAGACATCTCCTACTAGATGGTAATAGGTCCTCACGTTGCCCTTAGTGGACGGTATTGAAGACATCTCCCTACTAGATGGTAATAGGTGCTCACGTTGCCCTCTAGTGGAATAGGTATTAGTGGACGGTATTGAAGACATCTCCTACTAGATGGTAATGGTGCTCAGGTATTGAAGACATCTCCCTACTAGATGGTAATAGTCACTCACGTTTGCCCCTAGTGGACGGTATTGAAGGCATCTCCTACTAGATGGTAATAGGTGCTCACGTTTGCCCCTAGTGGACGGTATTGAAGCATCTCCCTACTAGATGGTAATAGGTGCTCACGTTGCCCCTAGTGGATGGTATTGAAGACATCTCCCTACTAGATGGTAATAGGTGCTCACGTTGCCCCTAGTGGATGGTATTGAAGACATCTCCTACTAGATGGTAATAGTCACTCACGTTTGCCCCTAGTGGACGGTATTGAAGGCATCTCCCTACTAGATGGTAATAGGTCCTCACGTTGCCCTTAGTGGACGGTATTGAAGACATCTCCCTACTAGATGGTAATAGTTGCTCACGTTTGCCCCTAGTGGACGGTATTGAAGGCATCTCCTACTAGATGGTAATAGGTGCTCACGTTGCCCCTAGTGGATGGTATTGAAGACATCTCCCTACTAGATGGTAATAGGTGCTCACGTTGCCCCTAGTGGACGGTATTGAAGACATCTCCCTACTAGATGGTAATAGGTGCTCACGTGGTGGAATAAGACATCTCCCTACTAGATGGTAATAGTCCCACGTTGCCCCGAGTGGACGGTATTGAAGACATCTCCCTACTAGATGGTAATATGTGCTCACGTTGCCCCTTGTGGACGGTATTGAAGACATCTCCCTACTAGATGGTAATAGGTGCTCACGTTGCCCTAGTGGATGGTATTGAAGACATCTCCCTACTAGATGGTAATAGGTGCTCACACTGCCCTTAGTGGACGGTATTGAAGACATCTCCCTACTAGATGGTAATAGGTGCTCACGTTGCCCCTAGTGGACGGTATTGAAGACATCTCCTACTAGATGGTAATAGGTGCTCACGTTGCCCCTAGTGGACGGTATTGAAGGCATCTCCCTACGAGATGGTAATAGTCCTCACGTTGCCCCTAGTGGACGGTATTGAAGACATCTCCCTACTAGATGGTAATAGTCGCTCACGTTGCCCCCTAGTGGACGGTATTGAAGACATCTCCCTACTAGATGGTAATATCGCTCCCTTAGTGGATGGTATTGAAGGCATCTCCCTACGAGATGGTAATAGTCGCTCACGTTGCCCCTAGTGGACGGTATTGAAGACATCTCCCTACTAGATGGTAATAGTCGCTCACGTTGCCCCTAGTGGACGGTATTGAAGACATCTCCCTACTAGATGGTAATAGGTGCTCACGTTGCCCCTAGTGGATGGTATTGAAGACATCTCCCTACTAGATGGTAATAGTCACTCACGTTGCCCCTAGTGGACGGTATTGAAGGCATCTCCCTACTAGATGGTAATAGGTCCTCACGTTGCCCTTAGTGGACGGTATTGAAGACATCTCCCTACTAGATGGTAATAGGTGCTCACGCCCCTAGTGGATGGTATTGAAGACATCTCCTACTAGATGGTAATAGGTGCCCCCCTAGTGGACGGTATTGAAGACATCTCCCTACTAGATGGTAATAGTCGCTCACGTTGCCCCCTAGTGGACGGTATTGAAGACATGTCCCTACTAGATGGTAATAGGTGCTCACGTTGCCCCTAGTGGACGGTATTGAAGACATCTCCCTACTAGATGGTAATAGTCGCTCACGTTGCCCCTAGTGGACGGTATTGAAGGATTCTCCCGATGTCCTGGTGTCCTGGACAAATGTTGAATACTGAAGTTGTTGCCTGGCTGCCCTTCCATTCGCTGCAGTGACATACAGGCAGAGAGGCAACTGCTTATTTCCACGGCTGCCTTCACACTTATTTTCTTCTAGATTTGACACTGAAAATCAAACATACACTCTCTTCTCTTTCACTAACACACAGAATGCACACACACACGCGCATGTAGAAGTATTGCTTCCGTCCCTCTCCTCGCCCCCACCTGGGTTCGAACCAGGGACACTGCACACATCGACAACAGCCACCCTTGAAGCATCGTTACCAATCGCTCCACCAAAGCCACGGCTCTTGCAGAGCAAGGGGAACAACTACTTCAAGGTCTCAGAGTGAGTGACGTCACCGATTGAAGTGCTATTAGCGTGCACCACTGCTAACTAGCTAGCCATTTCACATCGGTTACACGCACACACACGCAGAAACCACACACACTGCCACACACTGGAGCTCAGCTGTTCAATATTCGATATGGACTGAAAGGATGACCACGGTAATGAAATCTCCATGGTGTTCATAAACAAGCCTGTTGTAGTAATTCACAGCTTGTTAAAGTGCCCTTATAGCTTCCCTCAATCTGGCCTTGAGCACTGTCAACCCCTCATCTCGCCATGTTAATAAGGACAAGAGATTTCCTATCTCATGGCCTTTAAGACGTCCTCAGGAGAGAGAAAGGCCTGCCCATAGAGATCCTATTAAATTAGTATTCTAATTCCTATTTCTATGGGCCTGCCAACATAGGACAAACCACTGTCATTTGCATAAATAATAGACTTTTCTGAATGACACACACACACACACACACACACACACACACACACACACACACACACACACACACACACACACACACACACACACACACACACACACACACACACACACACACACACACACACACACACACACACACACACACATACACACACCCGCACACACGTACACATACACACACTCTCTGTCCCACACACACACATACTTTCTTTTATTCAAGAAATAACCAAGTGGCTTGTGTTGCTAAGCAACCATGCCACAAGTACTTGTGTGTTGTTTTAACACATTGTCAATGACAGTGGGCCCAAGTCCCAGTGTGTCTCGCAGGCTTCCGAGGTGAGTGTAGAATCAGTGTGTGATGTACTAAATCATGTTACACAGTGCATTCAGAAAGTATTCACACCCCTTTACCTTTTACACATTTTGTTGTTAAAAAGTGGGATTCAATTGTATTTAATTTTATTTTCTGCCAAAGATCTACACAAAATTTAACACTAATATATCTTGATTAGATAAGTATTCAACCCCCTGAGTCAATACATGTTAAAAACACTTTTTTCAACGGTTACAGATGTAAGTCTTTCTGGACAAGAATGTAAAAATAAAAATTAACATCCTTGCTCTGTCAAGTTGGTTGTTGATCATTGCTAGACAGCCATTTTTCCGTCTTGCCTTCTAGCTATAGGTCATGTATTTTTATCCCCCCCAAAAAACGACCTAGTCCTTGCTGATGACAAGCAATTGCTGTTTTTGTGTGGTTTTTTTTACCCATGTAGGGTAAATAGGTGCCATTCTTTGCAAGGCATTTGAACCCCCCCCTGGTGTTTGTGGTTGAATCTGTGTTTGAAATTCACTGCACGGCTGAGGGACCTTACAGATAATTGTATATGTGGGGTACAGAGATGAAGTAGTTATTCAAAAACCATGTTAAACACTATTATTGCACACAGAGTGAATCCATGCAACGTATTATGTGCCTTGTTAAGCAAATGTTGAATCATGAACTTATTTAAGCTTGCCATAACAAAGGGATTGAATATTTATTGACTCAAGACATTTCAGCTTTTCATTTTGTATTCATTTGTAAACATTTTGAAAAACATAATTCCACCTTGACATTATGGGGTATGACAAAAACAATAGTTATTTAATCAATTGTAAATTCTGGCAGTAACACAGCAGAATGTGGAAAAATTAAGTGGTGTGAATACTTTCTGAAGGCACTTGCCCATATGTGAGTCACTTTTGAAGTCACAGAAATATGGATTTTGTCATCAATTATTAACTTTGAATGAATTCCTCCTACTTTTGGATACTCCAGTAGCAGGGTAGAGAATGCTTGCCTAGCTTTTCTTATATATAAAATGGGTTAGGAATTAAACCTATACTCAAATAACAAACACTGGCATATCATACCACTAACAAAGGACATATTACAACAAATCTTTCTAATTTCTTGTCTTTGCATTCATAATGTTCTGTTAATCTGCATTGTTCCTGCACCACAGTATGTTCTGATTAGGCATTATTGATGCCTGGGTTACCTGATTATCCGCCCCTAATCTGATAATACAGCTATTATCTTTCATTTGATAATTACTTAGTCCTTTTTGTGTACTGATTTATACAGTCACTGCTAAATATTATAAATCTGCCCTTGTATTTAACATGTGCACCATAAAAGGAAATTCAATTAAATCACCAGACTCACGTTTAGTTATTTTCTGTCAACATCAGAAGTGCCAATTTCTGTGATCTAATAATCTAAGATATCACTTTCTTCTTATTTTCGATAATGAACTGTTCCCTCAGAACTCTGCAGGTGTGTTTTCAGCTCTGACAGAGTTTATAGGAGTCGTGAGGGGAACCATTGGCAGTCTCTCAGATCCACATACTGTGCCCTTGAAAACCCAAGAATGCCCCATTCACACGGCATCTTAACTCCCAAAGTGAACCTGACGGCTAATCAACACCTGCAAGCCCTTTCCTCGGCCATGTGTCCAAGTGAGACTTCAATACCGGTGCCAAGCCACACATTTCCCAACGCGAAACGCACAGAGAAAAGAGAGAGACTTTTAATCAAAGCTCATCCAAAAACAGCTCTGTTATTTTTTTCTGCACGCATCTCGATGACTGTACAGCGAGCACATGTGCTGCCACTGCCTAACCCATTGCAGTCCCTTTGAATTGTAAGATGGCTCATCTCGCAAGGCTATCCTTCTGGTCTGGAGTGATTACATCCTACCCTGCCAGATGACACAGTATAAACAAAGTAGCTGGAGTGCAATTGCAGCCTTCACTGGGTATTAGATGTTCAATCTCATACTCTCTGAGAGGAGTGGGAAAGTGTGACTACCTGCGTGCACCCAACTCTGCTATACTCACTTTACATTGTTGTCCCTATTACTATGTAACTACACAGTCATTTTAATTTTTACATTGACATTTTAGTAATTTAGCAGACACTCTTATCCAGAGAGACTTACAGGAGCAATTAGGTTTAAGCACCTGGCTCAAGGGCACATCAACAGATTTTTTACTTCGTCGGCTCAGGGATTCAAATTAGCAACCTTTCGGCTACTGGCCCAACGCTCTTAACTGCTAGGCTAGCTGCTGTAATGACGGTAGTAACAACATAGCAGTTACGGAGTAGTTATATACTCTAGGTATTGCTATGTAATTACATGGCAATTGGATTTAGCTGTATCAGGTATTACACAATTGGAACAAGGACTGTGTAATTACACATCCACTTGCTGAAGGTTATTCCACGTGTAATTACTAATGTTTTTACAAATGGTCTTGTACTACTATGTGACTAATGTTTTGTAATTGCACATTTGAAAGTCACCTGTGAATTACCATGTTAATAATAGCTAAAACCAAAATATGACCTTGTTACATGTAACTACACACAAACCCAGGAAGTCCCAGGGTTGATATGGTTTTGATATGTTGTTGCAAAGGACACACTTGTAATTATATTGTACCTAGTCAGGATCAGGCAACGTAATGTAGCGAGACCCCGTAGGTATTACTTTATAAATACTATGCAGTTACAATGTAACAACCTTTGCAGACAGTAGGCTAACCATGAGAAAGAAGGAGACAAGTCTGAGAAAATGTTTCAGTTTGACTTTTTTTTAATGGATTTAGCAAAGATGAATATTCAAACCATTCAAATTCAATTCCCCATTTCAGACACATATCATTAACTATTTTAATGAGTACATTTTTTTTTAGAAAAACAGCTATGTTAAGCTAACAAGAATTCCGCCATGCATTAATTCACTAATGTAGTTAGCATGGTAATAGGGACAACTTCATCTAAAGTGTTAACGCCAATATTTTTTGGGGGACAATAAACTTTCCATGAAATACATATAGATCTGCTATAATGACTTCATCCACCTGACTTCTGACTGCAGTGGCTTGTGCAGTATGCTAGTTCGAAGGAGCAGCGTTCTCTATGTGGCACGCATTGTTTGTCTTGTTGATGGAATGGTAACACTTTATTTGAAGGGTAATCATGTATTTTAAGGCTATGTAATGACTACAAAACACACTCAGTCATATCCCAAACATACCACATTCTTAAGCAGTATATAATCATTTCATTAATGGTTATGTCAAGACATAACGCTCGTATGAACTGCTTCTAAATGCTGCATGTATGGGTTATTTGTGTTGATTCATAATAAAGTGTCACTGTTAAAGGCTGTGTTCCAATGACACAAAGTGAGAACATATCCTAGCATCTCTCCTTCGTCCTTTTACTAAGATTATCCCGGGCCAAATGCTAATAACGGGTTAAATTTGTCGACTGTCAACAGTAAACATAAAAACAGTCTGTCCAATAGGCTCAGGGCTGAGATGGTGAAAGGGGCTCGTCAAGTTTGTGCTGAATGCTTGTAACGATCAATCACAGGTGACTATTCGTGACCTTCAAAAGTATTGAATCTGCAGAAATACAATGAGTGGATTTGAATTGCACACACCCATGCAATACTGCCTTGACAGAGGGCTGGAACTGGTCCGAAAATAAAGGTGTACAGTGCTGGAAAACGCTTGGGAAAAATGTGCACTTTTCCCTCCAATATCATGCTGAAATGCATCGGCTCCCACCAGCCTTATCTCTCTCCGAGTCCCTCAGCTGTAATTGTCGATGAGTAACCCCTCCAGTGTTGCTGTACCACCAGTACTCGTATGCAGAATGTGTATCCGGCAATCTGTTCAGTTCTCCCCAAGTAGTTTCCCTCACAGAAATCCATTTAGGGCTTTTTTATTGAGTGGAGAGCATTGCAGTCGTATTGGGCTCTGTCTGGCTCCCTAACATGGTTACACTTCGTCTCCTCTCAATGAATCCAGGTCCCAGCAGTGTCTATGAGTTCACAGTGGGGTGAAGAGGAGGAAACTCACAGTGTGGCTATTGGTGAAGGAACACTTAGAAGAAAGTCGATGGGGAAATTTAAGGCATCATTGTGTGAATGTATATATACTGTTCTAGCAGCAAAGGGGGACCAATTCCATATTAATGCCCATGATTTTGGAATAAGATGTACGTTGAGCAGGTGTCCACATGGCCATATTGAGTGTGTGTGTGTGTGTGTGTGTGTGTGTGTGTGTGTGTGTGTGTGTGTGTGTGTGTGTGTGTGTGTGTGTGTGTGTGTGTGTGTGTGTGTGTGTGTGTGTGTGTGTGTGTGTGTGTGTGTGTGTGTGTGTGTGTGTGTGTGTGTGTGTGTGTATATATACAGTATACTGTAGCTGATGCTTTAATTGCTTTGTGATACAATTTGAATAAAGATGATAGGGAATTTCAAGGCACTGTATGAATATACCTGTATTTCTGTAGGTTGAGGAAATAATCCCTTGTTAAGGTTGTACTAAATGTATGCACCCTGCTGGCTCAGAATCCTTATCAACCTACAAAATGTTCTGAAATCAATCTCTATTGTTGAACACAATCATTTTGTTCCATTGTTAATATCATTCTTGTTTTCAGGTTTAAAGTCTTACAAGTTATTTCCTTAGCAGACTCATAATAGTGTCCCTTTCTATTTGATTTGGACAGTATGCCAAGCAGTTATAATATCTTAAATGTGTGTGTCAAGGTTGTAACTTACAAAGGTAGCAGTAATTGGGAACCGGTAGAGATGGTTGTGGTTGTTGTATTCATAATAAGTCAAAGATAACAGAAGACATAAGACAGGTCTTCCTTCTGAAGAGCCATTTTTAAGCAACTGAAAGTGTAGTCAGTTATTGTACTGCTATACCTATAACTAGTACAATGGAGAACATATGTTGGATTCTAAAAGCAATGTAAAACTATTCTTTTTGTAGACAAAATCGTTGTTTCACAAGGGAATTGAATACTCCTTCAAGCCAATATAAAGCCTTGTCCTATCTGTTACTCTCCATATATACTTCTCTGTTTATCTTCTCTGAGGTTGTGAATAGTTTGTACAGGAGTATGGAATGGAGCTTTGATTTTAAACTGGAAATGTGGAAGGGATACACATTACACATTATTCAGGAATGTACTGCAAGTGGTAAACAGAAAGTACTTCTGATTTAAACAGGTTATGCATCGTTCTGTGTTCTGCCATTACGTAACCAACATGATAAAACCCGGCCATTCAATAATTCAGGTACACCACCTTCATTTTCAATTATTCATTACAATTGTTCTCTAGTAGCCTACTAGGTGTAGGTGAGGCCTAAAATATTAATGAGTTCCCATCTTGTGAACAAAATCCCAATATATTTGGAAGGTTGGTCATGAATTAAACTCAACATTCAAAATGTAACACACAATTACCTAAATACCAAAAATAGATAAAATATAATCTAACGAATTGTAGATGTAAGGACACAGATCGGACACATGTACTGCACCTACAATGTGAAAAACAAATCAAAATGATGCACCAATTCAGCAGTCATATAACCTAAATGTTCTTAATGACATAGGGCTTTTCGTTTGCAGACAGTTTAGTGCTTTTTCAAGGGACAAAAATAAAATGTATGTTTAAAAAGTTATTCAGGTAAACAATGTTTGGGAGGAGTGAGGGAGCTGTTGCTCATTAAAATAGCAACACTTCCTTGAGTGAATCATTTCAAGTAGTGTTGCTAGGGCAGACATTGATCAAATTACATTTGTAATATGTTAATATCACCAGAACAATGCATAGTTTGAAATTCTATCTGCCCCCAAAACTCAAGTAAATGAAAATCATGAATCACAACACTTTTTTAATGGTCCTAGACTTGAAGATCAAACAATATTTTCCCATGCAATATATTTGAATAGAATATATATATATACCTCAAGAGTGAATACAAAGTTGGCTGAGATTAAACCAAATTCTAGCTGCAAAATACAGCACAATGTGGATTCTCAGTCCATACTAGAGCCCATTTTGTTTATGAGAGCTGTGGAGTGAGCTGTTGACCGCCAGAACAGAACCAAATCTTTGCCAAATCTTTTGTCTGGCTCTGAATAGTGGGTCTAAGAATCTAAGCACTTCTAAAATAATAATTTGTTTATTTCCAAACACAGAAATACCCCAGCAACAGCATCGTCCCATCATCCCAACCCACCGCTTGGGTTCCCCTTCCTGTGTCTCTCTCTCTCTCTTCTCTGTGTGCAGTGGGCCCTAGGCGCTCGCTGTATTCCTGCCGTTTCCCCATTAGGCGCTTATCAGAGCGTTGGGCTGTGGCTGCTCTCTCCCCCAATGCCTCCCGTCTCCCTGTCGCCCTTCAGGTCTCATCGCCCTCACAATGGAGGATCCGCTATGATCCCGGGACACACAGTGTCCTCCATTACCCACACCTCATGGCCCACTGCATCGATGCTGTAGCCACGCTTCCAGGATCTCAGGAAAACAACATGTTTGTATGTGTGGTGTGTAATTCAGTTTGGATGGGAATGTATTGTGTGTGATTGCAGGGTTGGGGAGTAACTGATTAAATGTAATTTGATTTTTTTTAAACAGTAACTGTAATCAGTTATGTTACCAGCAGAAACATTGTAATCTTATCACAGATACTTTTGTTATACTAAATGGATGTTTGTCAGAAAGGATGTTTGTGAAAAAAGACATTATGACACATTTCTGTTTTCTCAATTACACTCAATTCATAATTGAAAAAAGGCGCAAGTTTAAGTTTGTACCACCTGACTGAGTCTGACCACAAGTGATGATAAATTAAATGGATCAGATGAGTCCATATGTCGCTTCTTAAGGGGAAAGTAATCAGATTATGTTGCTGAGTTTGGGTAATTCAAAAGTTACGTAACTGATTAAAGTTTTGGACAGGCAACTAGTAACTACAATGGATTATGTGTAGAAAGTAGCCTAAGCAACCCTGTGTGCGAGAATGTGTGTGTGTGCACGATTTCATGAATATATGTATGTGCGTGTGTATATGCAGTACTTGAATGTGTGTATGCACTGTAGTCTCCAGGCTGAACCAAGGACACTTGGTCTTATCCCATTTCACACCCCCAATCCCCAGAAGCAAGCATGGGTAGAGCCAGTGAAAGGGAAGTGCCTTTAAAGGGAAGTGCCATTAAAGGGAAGTGCCATTAAAGAGAAGTGCCATTAAAGGAGGGAACAAAGAAGGAGATCAATAGTGCCTTTTCAAAGGAATTCATTTTGAGCTTGGACGGAGTCCATCTGTAGATTTTTCCACAAATTAACGAAATAGAAAGCCTTAAGCTGTGAACATTTTAGGGGCTTGAGCCATCTCTTGCACACCAAATAGGATGTGACAGCTAGGCCCCAATAATAGTGTCATAAAATGAAAAATAATTAGTTCCAAACCAAGTATTAATACAGTACTCTGTGCTCGCTTGCAGTGAGAACTATATGGGGGCTAAAAAGGAAATGTTTTTGGAGACTAAGGCATCAGTTACTACAGTGTAGGTGTTTCAACTTTTATTGGAACCTTTTCGGGGTTTCTAAAGTTAGACAATATTTGATCTCTCTGTCAAGCTAAAACCCAATATTTTCTTTGGAAATGGCAGAACAATAGTGTGAGCATAATACAACTTAGTTCTCTTTTTTCCTCCACTGTGCAGGAATCCTGTCATAGGCCTACAGGTCTATTTTTTCAAGGAGAGCTCAATCACTGAGTAACAAAGACTGAAGGATGTCGCTGACTTGCCACAGTGTTCTTCTCCGACAAATTAGATCAGTCTGCCATCGCCCAGAGACACAAACACCCTGACTAGGGAGATAACAAATTGTTTTATCCATAGAATCTAATTAAAAACGGTGAAATTCCTAAAAGTAATTTGATGTATCGGTGCTTATCTTTCTCTGTGTGCACACAAGCGATTACATTTACCGTCGAGCTCAAGGAAATCGGGGCATGGAAGTTAACTGGTGGTTTATTTTAAAAGGTGGAGCTTGTCAAAGAGCTTGTCGTCACTAGAATTTTTTGGGGGGACGCGATTCCATTCTTATACTGTTGAGTACACTCATATGTTAATATATTTGTATGGTTGCTGTTTTTCATTCTGTCTGTCCAACGCAATGTTGGTTTGAGAGACACAGGACTGAACATTCAGATGTTGATGGCATATGAGCTTGAAGTTGTTCAAAAAACATGATCTGATTGAAGACTGTGAGTAGCATGGCATAGTTTTTAGTGTGTGATGGAATGCCATCTTGGAGTGAACTATCACTGTTCTGCTAGCAACTTGACAAGCAAAGGCTGCATACAGAGTCTCTCGTGCAGAACATGTCTCATTAAATCATTGTTACAGATAACCTTGATAATTCACATCATGGGATTGCTTAACTCACTGATATCCACAGTTCAACACTGCTTGTACTGTACAGTATGTTACTAAATGAGTTTGATATATTGTGCATGTCATGCAGGCAGGGGTTTATGTCCTATTTGAAATCAAACTGAGACATACACTATGAATGTCTAAATGTTTATTGTAAGCCAGGTCGTTCGAGCCATGAATGCTGATGGGCTAAAAGTCGTGGTATATCTGACCGTATACCACTGGTATGACAAAACATCTATTTTTTACTGTTCTAATTACGTTGGTAACCAGTTTATAACAGCAATATGGCACCTTGGGGGTTTGTGGTATATGGCCAATATACCACGGCTAATGGCTGTATCCAGGCTATTTGAAGAGCCCTGAGCTGCGGTATATTGGCCAAATACCACACCCCTAGTGTTTTATTGGTTAACTATAGCATGAGAGATGAGAAGTAACAGAAAAGGGTCTTATTTTTGAATTTGTCAGATAACACGTTAGATACTACATGTTAGGTAATACAAATAATTGTTATGCACTTTTTATGCGTGTTTGAATACCTTGTTATTATCACTTTCGATAACAGGGTCCCACTCTCTCAGTAAACTTTATTAAAACATGGTTACCTTCTTTCAGTAGACTTCATTAAAACATTGTTACCCTCTTTCAGTAGATTTAATTATTATCAGACCTCAGGATAAGAGCCAGATGGAGGCAGTTCGAAAAGGCAGGCAGGCTCTGGGTCAGGGAAGGCAAAATGGTCAAAAACTGGGAGAACTAGAAAACAGGAACTAACGAGAAACAGGAGTACGGGAAAAAACACTGGTAGACTTGACGAGACAAGAATAATTAGCAACAGACAAACAGAAAACACAGGTATAAATGCACAGGGAATAATGAGAAAAATGGGCGTCACCTGGAGGGGGTGGAGACAAGTACAGATCGGAGTGTGACAGTTACCACGCCCTCCCCCCGGCGTTGGAATTCAGAGATGAGGGCTGAGTCCAGGATGTTCCTAGCGGGGACACAGCACTTCTCCTCTGGACCTTAACCCTCCCAGTCAACCAGGTACTGGGATCCCCTGCCCCAAGGTTGAACACTCAGGAGACGCCTCACCATATATGCCGGATAGCCGTTGATGAGACAGGGGAAGGGGTGGGCCTGGAAAAAGGAGACAGAAGGCTGTGAGGCAGAGGTTTAATCCTTGATACATAAAATGTGGGATGTATACGGAGGGTGAGGGGCAACAAAAGACGAACAGCAGAAGGGCTAAGGATCTTGGAGATGGAGAAAGGGCCGATAAAATGGTGGGAAAGTTTGCGGGACTCTACCCGGAGGGGCAGATCCCAAGTGGACAGCAAATTCCCTCTGTCCAAGACGATAGTGGGGAGCCGGGTTCCGAAGGCGTTCCGCATGTTGACGGTACCATGAGGTGGTTTTGAGAAGAGCAGACAGAGCTCTCTTCAAGGTAAACTGACAGCGGACAAAAAAATCTGGGCCGAGGGTATGTTGACCTCTTCCTCCGGGAAGGGGGGGGTTGATAATCCAACGGAGCACGCGAAGGGTGAGAGCCCAATGGCCGAGCAGGGAAGGGTGTTCCGGGTGTACTCCACCCACAAGAGTTGCTGGCTCCAGGTGGTGGGGTTGGCCGAGACGAGGCACCGAAGAGTCGTCTCCAGGTCCAGATTGGCACGCTCCAACTGGCTGTTGGATTGGGGATGAAACCTGTAGGACAGGCTGGCCAATGACCCAATGAGCCGGAATGAAAGAACCGGGATGAAAACTGAGGACCACGGTTGGAGACCATGTCCAATGGAAGTCCATGCATCCGGAAGATGCACCATGATCTGGGCCGTCTCCTTGGCAGAAGATAGCTTGGGGAGGGAAATGAAATGGGCGGCTTTAGAAAACCTGTCCACCACCATGAAGATAGTGGTGTTGGCATCAGAAAAAGGGTGACCAGGGATTTATGTGACCAGAGACAGTGAGGGACGGGAAGAGGTTGAAGGAGGCCAGCCAGAGCTTGCTGAGGAGTCTTGTTCTGAGCACAGACAGCGCAGGCAGCGACGAACGCGGAAACATCAGGGACCATAGTGGGCTACCAAAAGCATTGTCGCACAAAGGCCAGGGTCCGACGGGAGCCAGGGTGACAGGCAGGAGGAAGCATGGCAGGAATGAGCCCATTCCAGGACCGGGGAGTAGGCAGCGTCTGGGACAAACATCCGGTTCGCCGGGCCTCCCCCCGACATCCGACGGGTCTACCTCCACCACGACCTGACAGGAGGGGTCCAGATGGATCAATATGGGAACTGTGGTAAAGCGGGGCTTAAGGTCCAGGAACACCCGGTCAGCAGCTGGGTACCACGTGAACAGGACCTTGGGAGAGGTGAGTGGGGGAAACCAAAGTGCTGAACCCCCAGATAAAAAGGCAATAGAAATGGGCAAATCCTAAGTAGCGTTGCAGCTGCACTCTGGACATGGGTTTGGGCCAATCTTCCACCGCTCTCACCTTTCCGGGATCAATCTGCACATTCCCAGCAGCAATGATGTTTCCTAGGAAGGAGATGGTGGATTGATGGAATTCGCTTTGACAAAAAGCTGGTTGTCCAGGAAATGCTTGTGGACCTGTCAGACGTGTTCTTGAGCCGATCGTGAAAAGGCGAGGATATCGTCGAGGTAGAGGAACACGAACCGGTTCAGTATGTCGCGGAGAAACGTCATTAACCAGGGCCTGGAACACAGCAGGAGCATCGGTCAGACCGAATGGCATCACTAGGTTGTCATAGTGTCCTGCTAGCAGTGTTGAAGGCTGTCTTTCACTTGTCACCTTCCTGTAGCAGTACCAGGTAGGCGTTCCGCAGGTCCAACTTAGAGAAGATAGTGGACCCCTGGAGCGGCTCTAAATCAGAGGAGATGAGTGGTAGCGGGTAGCAATTCTTAACCTTGATGTCATTGAGGCCCTGGTAGTTGATGCACAGGTTTTGCCCTTCTTCTCCACAAAGAAGAACCCTGTGCCAGTGGGGAGCAGAAGGATGGATACCTCTGCAGCCAGGAAGTCGTGGATGTACGTCTCCATAGCCTTGGTCTCCGGCCCGACAGTGAATACAGCCTTCCCCGGGGTAATGTAGTGCCTGGGAGGAGGTCATTCCCGCAGTCATAGGGTCAATGCGGAGGAAGCGAAGTTGCTTGGGCCTTGTTGAAAACCTCCTGGAGGTCCTGGTACTCCACGGGAAAGGCGGTGAGGTCAGAGGCTTCTTCCGAGCCCACAGGAAGACGTCCCAGGCAGGCTGCGCCGACTTCAGGCAACGGGCATGGCAGAACCGGCTCCAGCCTATGATAGTACCAGCAGTCCAGTTGATAAGGGGATTATTGCGCTGGAGAATGGTTAACAACCCAGGAGAACTCGAAAGCAGGAACTAACGAGAAACAGGAGAATGGGGAAAACATGCTGGTAGACATACTGGTAGGCAGACAAACAGAAACAGGTATAAACACACAGGGGATAATGGGGAAAATGGGTGACACCTGGTGGGGGGTGGAGACAAGCACAAGACAGGTGAAACAGATCAGGGTCTGACAATTATAACATGGTTACACTCTCTCAGTAGTCTTACTTAAAACATGGTTACACTCTCTCAGTAGCCTTAAATCAAACATGGTTACACTGTCTCAGTAGTCTTACTGAAAACATGGTTAGACTCTCTCAGTAGTCTTACTTAAACATGGTTACACTCTCTCAGTAGCCTTAGTTAAAACATGGTTAGACTCTCTCAGTAGACTTAAATCAAACATGGTTAGACTCTCTCAGTAGTCTTACTTAAAACATGGTTACACTCTCTCAGTAGCCTTAGTTAAAACATGGTTAGACTCTCTCACTAGACTTAAATCAAATATGGTTAGACTCTCTCAGTAGTCTTACTTAAAACATGGTTACACTCTCTCAGTAGCCTTAGTTAAAACATGGTTAGACTCTCTCAGTAGACTTAAATCAAACATGGTTAAACTCTCTCAGTAGACTTACTTAAAACATGGTTACACTCGCTCAGTAGTTTTAATTAACCATGTCAACTCGTAATTCATAAATAACTGCCATAAGACACAGGCACTTAATTGATGTATATCAATATAAGGGAAATTGTTATATTTCTGTCACTATTATGGTCAACAGATGATGGAAGCGCAGTTCACATCTACACAATTTTGTACTGTCAATTAAAGGAATGCACACTGTTGTGAAAATCCAATAGATATCATATATCACACAGTAAAGTATACATTCCAAGATTATATGGCTTCCAAGGATATACAGAGGAATGAAGAAACCGACAGTTTTTTATTTATTTTACCTTTATTTAACTAGGCAAGTCAGTTAAGAACAAGTTCTTATTTTCAATGACGGCCTAGGAACAATGGGTTAACTGCCTGTTCAGGGGCAGAACGACAGATTTGTACCTTGTCAGCTCGGGATTTGAACTTGCAACCTTCCAACGCTCTAACCACTAGGCTACCCTGCCGTTCAACTTACTCTTTCTATATAACAATTAATCAACAGCTCTCTTTAATCTAGTCTAGGATATAATCTCCAACACAACAAACTAGCTAAATCACACAGTAGTGTTTATTGTCTGCCCTACTCAGAAATATTATTTTGATGTTGTATTTTCAAAAAGATCTAGCGTTAGACCTGAGAATGTATTGCTCATATTGGCTGAGTCTCAAACAGTGCCATATTGCCTATGTAGGCATCTAGTCAAAACTAGTGCACTATATAGGGAATAGGATGCAATTCAATTTGGGATGCAGACATAGTCTAATGCCCTCCTATATCAGCAGGT
This sequence comes from Oncorhynchus keta, assembly GCF_023373465.1. Taxonomy (NCBI): domain Eukaryota; kingdom Metazoa; phylum Chordata; class Actinopteri; order Salmoniformes; family Salmonidae; genus Oncorhynchus; species Oncorhynchus keta. Next base: position 62,597,692 of record NC_068424.1, on the reverse strand, counting down.
TCTCAGTATTCTACAGTCATTTAGTGTCCCTTTCAAAGCCTGTTAATGATCCATACATGACCTTTATGTACTGTTGAGTGTATCACGTCACCTCATGAGAAGGCCGTGCAGAGGGACCCAAGAAGCACAGCACACAGTCTGGTCTGTTACACCAGCTAAACATCTCAATATGGTCCCAGTTGTTCTCCCAATACATTCTGTTGCACAGTTGTTGTACCTGATGACGACAGATTGATAGACAGATGATTGATAAGATAAGTGAATGGAGATGGAGATGGAGGTGGAATCAGAGCACTTAGTCTGCCAGTGTGGCTGCAGGCTGTAGGCTGCAGGGATGGAGCTCCCGAGGTCCACACAAGCATGAAGAATCTGATAATCGCAGGGGAGGAAGAGGCCTCAGCGGGAGGCTCCCTGTGAATTACCGGCTGCGTTTATGGAGAGAGAGCTCCGGCGCTGGAATGCTAATGAAGGATTTGATAAGATGGAGCAAGGAGAGCCGGAGTCAAGTGTGAGAGGCCTTAGACACCATGCACGCATGCAGCCTATTTCTGCCAAGCTGTTTCCTTTTTCTCCATTGTAAAGTGATGCCAGAAGAGGAGGCCTCTTGACCAAGGACCAGTGAAGTGCTGGCCCCTATAAGAGACGAATAAGACTAGGCTTTTTGCCATATTGTAACCAGAGATTCTGATTTGTGGGGTTGTCTGAGAATAGCTGTGTTGGCATTATAAGAGACAGGGCTTTAAGAGGTTATGAGTGGGGCTAATTCAGTGGGTTTTATGCTGTGCCTCTCTTTTTAGTGCAGTGTCCATATTAGGACAGTTATGCTTGAGCATCGTGTGTTCTAACATGATGCATGTGTTCTCATATGGCTGGGCGATATGGCCTAAAAATCATGTCTCGATTTTTAAAAACTTTTGGCCGATTCACAATATAAACCTAGATTTCTTGAATGTTTTCTCAATATAAGCGTTGTTGTACAATTAAAGTTCAAATACAATGCATTTCAAACAGTCAGATATGTAATGAATTCAGGGCTTGTGAAATTATACCTTGGCTAAATACGTAAAAGCCTTCCACAACTATAAGACCCACGGGTGATTTATTCAAAATCACTGATCTGGCTATCAAGTCTGTCTATGATTTTTTTTTTTTTCAAATTTAACCAGAACCATTCATAGTGCATATTCACTTCCTGTAGGCATTATCGAAAATTAACACAGGTCTCAAACAGCATGCTAGCCTATACACTTTGTTCCGATTTTGAAATCAAGTGGCTTACCTTATTTCTCAGAATGAGAACGAGTTAACATTATGTTTTATGCTTATTTCACATTTATAAAACACAGACTAGACAGCTAGTATAACGGACTTTGGCTAAACTGCTGACTTCCGGCGCCGACTGAGATGGCCGCCTCGCTTCGCGTTCCTAGGAAACTATGCAGTTTTTTGTTTTTTTTACGTGTTATTTCTTACATTAGTACCCCAGGTCATCTTAGGTTTCATTACATACAGTCGAGAAGAACTACTGAATATAAGATCAGCGTCAACTCACCATCAGTGCGACCAAGAATATGTTTTCCGCGACGCGGATCCTGTGTTCTGCCTTACAAACAGGACAACGGAATGGATCGCATGCAGCGACCCAAGGAAACGACTCCGAAAAAGAGGGAAACGCGGCGGTGTTCTGGTCAGACTCCGAAAAAGGGCACATCGCGCACCACTTCCCAGCATTCTTCTTGCCAATGTCCAGTCTCTTGACAACAAGGTTGACGAAATCCGAGCAAGGGTGGCATTCCAGAGGGACATCAGAGACTGCAACATTCTCTGCTTCACGGAAACATGGCTCACTGGGAATACGCTATCCAGGGCGGTGCAGCCAACGGGTTTCTCCACGCATCGCGCCGACAGAAACATACATCTCTCTGGTAAGAAGAGTGGCGGGGGCGTATGCCTCATGACTAACGGGACATGGTGTGATGAAGGAAACATACAGGAACTCAAATCCTTCTGTTCACCTGATTTAGAATTCCTCACAATCAAATGTAGACCGCATTATCTTCCAAGAGAATTCTCTTCGAATATAATCACAGCCGTATATATTCCCCCCCAAGCAGACACATCGATGGCTCTGAACGAACTTTATTTAACTCTTTGCAAACTGGAAACCATTTATCCGGAGGCTGCATTCATTGTAGCTGGGGATTTTAACAAAGCTAATCTGAAAACAAGACTCCCTAAATTTTATCAGCATATCGATTGCGCAACCAGGGGTGGTAAAACCTTGGATCATTGTTACTCTAACTTCTGCGACGCATATAAGGCCCTGCCCCGCCCCCCTTTCGGGAAAGCTGACCACGACTCCATTTTGCTGATCCCTGCCTACAGGCAGAAATTAAAACAAGAGGCTCCCACGCTGAGGTCTGTCCAACGCTGGTCAGACCAAGCTGACTCTACACTCCAAGACTGCTTCCATCACGTGGACTGGGACATGTTTCGTATTGCGTCAGATGGAAATATTGACGAATACACTGATTCGGTGTGCGAGTTCATTAGAACGTGCGTCGAAGATGTCATTCCCATAGCAACGATAAAAACATTCCCAAACCAGAAACCATGGATTGATGGCAGCATTCGCGTGAAACTGAAAGCGCGAACCACTGCTTTTAATCAGGGCAAGGTGTCTGGTAACATGTCCGAATATAAACAATGCAGCTATTCCCTCCGCAAGGCTATTAAACAAGCTAAGCGTCAGTACAGAGACAAAGTGGAATCTCAATTCAATGGCTCAGACACAAGAGGCATGTGGCAGGGTCTACAGTCAATCACGGACTACAAGAAGAAACCCAGCCCAGTCACGGACCAGGATGTCTTGCTCCCAGGCAGACTAAATAACTTTTTGCCCACTTTGAGGACAATACAGTGCCACTGACACGGCCTGCAACGAAAACATGCGGTCTCTCCTTCACTGCAGCCGAGGTGAGTAAGACATTTAAACGTGTTAACCCTCGCAAGGCTGCAGGCCCAGACGGCATCCCCAGCCGCGCCCTCAGAGCATGCGCAGACCAGCTGGCCGGTGTGTTTACGGACATATTCAATCAATCCCTATACCAGTCTGCTGTTCCCACATGCTTCAAGAGGGCCACCATTGTTCCTGTTCCCAAGAAAGCTAAGGTAACTGAGCTAAACGACTACCGCCCGTAGCACTCACTTCCGTCATCATGAAGTGCTTTGAGAGACTAGTCAAGGACCATATCACCTCCACCCTACCTGACACCCTAGACCCACTACAATTTGCTTACCGCCCAAATAGGTCCACAGACGATGCAATCTCAACCACACTGCACACTGCCCTAACCCACCTGGACAAGAGGAATACCTATGTGAGAATGCTGTTCATCGACTACAGCTCGGCATTCAACACCATAGTACCCTCCAAGCTCGTCATCAAGCTCGAGACCCTGGGTCTCGACCCCGCCCTGTGCAACTGGGTACTGGACTTCCTGACGGGCCGCCCCCAGGTGGTGAGGGTAGGCAACAACATCTCCTCCCCGCTGATCCCACACGGGGGCCCCACAAGGGTGCGTTCTGAGCCCTCTCCTGTACTCCCTGTTCACCCACGACTGCGTGGCCACGCACGCCTCCAACTCAATCATCAAGTTTGCGGACGACACAACAGTGGTAGGCTTGATTACCAACAACGACGAGACGGCCTAGAGGGAGGAGGTGAGGGCCCTCGGAGTGTGGTGTCAGGAAAATAACCTCACACTCAACGTCAACAAAACTAAGTAGATGATTGTGGACTTCAGGAAACAGCAGAGGGAACACCCCCCTATCCACATCGATGGAACAGTAGTGGAGAGGGTAGCTAGTTTTAAGTTCCTCGGCATACACATCACAGACAAACTGAATTGGTCCACTCACACTGACAGCGTCGTGAAGAAGGCGCAGCAGCGCCTATTCAATCTCAGGAGGCTGAAGAAATTCAGCTTGTCACCAAAAGCACTCACAAACTTCTACAGATGCACAATCGAGAGCATCCTGGCGGGCTGTATCACCGCCTGGTACGGCAACTGCTCCGCCCTCAACCGTAAGGCTCTCCAGAGGGTAGTGAGGACTGCACAACGCATCACCGGGGGCAAACTACCTGCCCTCCAGGACACCTACACCACCCGTTGTTACAGGAAGGCCATAAAGATCATCAAGGACATCAACCACCCGAACCACTGCCTGTTCACCCCGCTATCATCCAGAAGGCGAGGTCAGTACAGGTGCATCAAAGCTGGGACCGAGAGACTGAAAAACAGCTTCTATCTCAAGGCCATCAGACTGTTAAACAGCCACCACTAACATTGAGTGGCTGCTGCCAACACACTGTCATTGACACTGACCCAACTCCAGCCATTTTAATATTGGGAAAAAATGTAAATATATCACTAGCCACTTTAAACAATGCTACCTTATATAATGTTACTTACCCTACATTATTCATCTCATATGCATATGTATATACTGTACTCTACATCATCGACTGCATCCTTATGTAATACATGTATCACTAGCCACTTTAACTATGCCACTTTGTTTACTTTGTCTACACACTCATCTCATATGTATATACTGTACTCGATACGATCTACTGTATGCTGCTCTGTACCATCACTCATTCATATATTCCTTATCCCCTTACACTGTGTATAAGACAGTAGTTTTGGAATTGTTAGTTAGATTACTTGTTGGTTATCACTGCATTGTCGGAACTAGAAGCACAAGCATTTCGCTACATTCGCATTAACATCTGCTAACCATGTGTATGTGACAAATAAAATTTGATTTGATTTGATTTGATTTTAAACTGCTGCTAGCGGTTCGTGGTATCCCAATACCGTGTTCGACAAACTGAGCACACATTTTCCTGTTCATTGATACTCCTGTTTTTGTAGTGTCTGCTCTGCGTGCAATTTGAACAGTTGAGATATATAGTGCATTCAGAAGGTATTCAGCCTTATTTTAAAATGGATTCAACTGTTTTTCCTCATCTACGCACAATACCCCATAATGACAAAGCAAAAGCAAGTTTAGTCATTTTTGTTCATTTATTTTTAAAAATTAACTGAAATATTACAGTCAAATAAGTATTCAGAACCTTTAATCAGCTGTAATCACTGCAGCAATTACAGCCTTGAGTCTACTTGGGTATGACACTACAAGCTGGGCACACCTGTATTTGGAAAGTTTATCCCATTCTTCTCTGCAGATCCTCTCAAGCTCTGTGAGGTTGGATGGGGAGTGTCGCTGCACAGCTATTTCCAGGTCTCTCCAGAGATCTTCAAATGGGTTCAAGCCAGAGCTCTGGCTGGGTCACTCAAGGACATTCAGAGACATGTCCCGAAGCCACTCCTGCGTTGTCTTGGATGTGTGCTTAGGGTTGTTGTCCTGTTGGAAGGTGAACTTTCGCCCCAGTCTGAGGTCCTGAGATCTCTGGAGCAGGTTTTCATCAAGGATCTCTCTGTACTTTGTTCCGTTGATCTTTTCCTCAAACCTGACTAGTTTCCGAGTCCCTGCCGCTGAAAAACATCCCTACAGCATGATGCTGCCACCACCATGCTACTCTGTAGGGATGGTGCCAGGCTCCCTCCAGATACGTGATGCTAGGCATTCATGCCAAAGGGTTCAATCTTGGTTTCATCAGACCAGAGAGTCTTTTTTCTCATGGTCTGTGAGTTTTGGAAGTTTCTCCCATCTCCACAGAGGAACTCTGGAGCTCTGTCAAAGTGACCATCAGGTTCTTGGTCACCTCCCTGACCAAGGCCCTTCTCCCCCGATTGCTCAGTTTGGCCGGGTGGCCAGCTCTAGGAAGAGTCTTGGTGGTTCCAAAGTTCTTCCATTTAAGAATGATGGAGGCCACTGTGTTCTCCGGGACCTTCAATGCTGCAAAAATGTTTTGTTACCCTTCACCAGATCTGTGCCTCGACACAATCCTGTCTCGGAGCTCTACAAACAATTCCTTCGACCTCAAGGCTTGATTTTTACTCGGAATGCCCTGTCAACTATGGGACCTTATATAGACAGGTGTGTGCATTTTACAAATCATGTCCAATCAATTGAATTTACCACAGGTGGACTCCAATCAAGTTGTTCAAACATCTCAAGGATAATCAATGGAAACAGGATGCACCTGAGCTCAATTTTGATTCTCATAGCAAATGGTTTGAATACTGATGTAAATAAGATATTTCAGTTTTTTTAAACAAAAACCTGTTTTTGAATTGTCATTATGGGGTATTGTGTGTAGATTAATGAGGAAACAAATAATGTAATCAATTTTAAAATAAGGTTGTAACGTAACAAAATGTTGAAAAAGTGAAGGGGTCTGAATACTTATGTAAATAAGGTATTTCTGATTTTTATTTATAATTATTTATAATGCAACCGCTGTGTCAGATTTCAAAAAAGCTTCACCGAAAAAGCACACCATGCAATAATCTGAGTACAGCGCTCAGACAACAAAACAAGCCAAACAGATATCCGCCATGTTGTGGAGTCAACAGAAGTCAGAAATAGCATGATAAATATTCACTTACCTTTGATGATCTTCATCATAATGCACTCCCAGGAATCCCAGTTCTACAATAAATGTTTGATTTGTTCGATAAAGTCCATAATCTATGTCCAAATACCTCCTTTTTGTTTGCGCGTTTAGTACACAATCCAAACTCACGAGGTGCGGGAAAGTCCAGGCGAAAGTTCAGACGAAAAGTCATATTACAGTTCGTAGAATCATGTCAAACTGTCACGTTCTGACCTTTATTTCCTTTGTTTTGTCATTATTTAGTATGGTCAGGGCGTGAGTTGGGTGGGCAGTCTATGTTTGTTTTTCTAGGTTTTGGGTATTTCTATGTTTCGGCCTAGTATGGTTCTCAATCAGAGGCAGGTGTCATTAGTTGTCTCTGATTGAGAATCATACTTAGGTAGCCTGGGTTTCACTGTGTGTTTGTGGGTGATTGTTCCTGTCTCTGTGTTTTGCACCAGATAGGGCTGTTTTTGGTTTTCCACGTTTATTGTTTTGTAGTGTTCATGTTTATCTGTTTTTATTAAACATGAGTCAATATAACCACGCTGCGTTTTGGTCCTCCTCTACTTCACCACAGGAAAACCCTGACAGAATCACCCACCGCAACAGGACCAAGCGGCGTGGTAACGAGCAATGGCAAAAGCAGCAGCAGGAGAAGGAACAGGCAGCAGCAACAGGAGCAGCAGCAGCAGCAGTTGGAGATGCTGCACTACTTGGAGAAATGGACTTGGGAGGAGATTCTATACGGGAAAGGACCCTGGGCAGAGCCAGGAGAATATTGCCGCCCCAAGGCCGAGCTGGAGGCAGAAAAAGCAGAGAGGCGGCATTATGAGGAACTAGCACGGCAGAGCGGATGGAAGCCCGAGAGTCAGCCCCAAAAATTTATTGGCGGGAGGCTCACAGGGAGTATGGCTACGCCAGGTAGGAGACCTGAGCCAACTTCCTGTGGTTACCGGGGGGCTAGAGAGACCGGGCAGGCACCGTGTTAAGCTGTGCAGCGCACGGTGTCCCCAGTGCGGGTGCACAGCCCGGTGCGGTACATTCCAGCTCCGCGTATCGGCCGGGCTAGAGTGGGCATCGAGCCAAGTGCCATGAGGCCGGCTCTACGCATCTGGTCTCCAGTGCGTCTCCTTGGGCCGGCTTACATGGCACCAGCCTTGCGCACGGTGTCCCCGGTTCGCCTGCATAGCCCAGTGCGGGCTATTCCACCTCGCCGCACTGGCAGGGCGACCGGGACCATTCAACCGGGTAAGGTTGGGCAGGCTCGGTGCTCAAGAGCTCCAGTGCGCCTGCACGGCCCGGTCTATCCGTCACCACCTCCACGCACCAGCCCTCCGGTGGCAGCCCCCCGCACCAGGCTGTCTCTCCGGCTCATCCTTACAGGGGCTCCCGCCTGTCCAGCGCTGCCGGAGCCTTCCTCCTCTCCAGCGCTACCAGAGCTACTCAGTCCGGCGCTACCAGAGCCTTCCTCCTCTCCAGCGCTGTCGGAGTCTCCCGCCTCTCCGGCGCTACCAGAGCTTTCCTCCTCTCCAGGGACTTGGAGCACCAATAAGCTGAATGCAACAGGGACTTGGAACTTCAATAAACTGAGTGCAACAGGGACTTGGAACTTCAATAAACTGAGTGCAACAGGGACTTGGAGCTTCAATAAACTGAGTGCAACAGGGACTTGGAGCACCAATAAGCTGAGTGCAACAGGGACTTGGAACTTCAATAAACTGAGTGCAACAGGGACTTGGAGCTTCAATAAACTGAGTGCAACAGGGACTTGGAACTTCAATAAACTGAGTGCAACAGGGACTTGGAGCTTCAATAAACTGAGTGCAACAGGGACTTGGAGCACCAATAAGCTGAGTGCAACAGGGACTTGGAGCTTCAATAAACTGAGTGCAACAGGGACTTGGAGCTTCAATAAACTGAGTGCAACAGGGACTTGGAGCTTCAATAAACTGAGTGCAACAGGGACTTGGAGCTTCAATAAACTGAGTGCAACAGTGACTTGGAGCTTCAATAAACTGAGTGCAACAGGGACTTGGAGCTTCAATAAACTGAGTGCAACAGGGACTTGGAGCTTCAATAAGCTGAGTGCAACAGGGACTTGGAGCACCAAAAAGCTGAATGCAACAGGGACTTGGAGCACCAATAAGCTGAGTGGAACAGAGACTTGGAGCACCAATAAGCTGAGTGCAACAGGGACTTGGAGCTTCAATAAACTGAGTGCAACAGGGACTTGGAGCTTCAATAAACTGAGTGCAACAGGGACTTGGAGCTTCAATAAACTGAGTGCAACAGGGACTTGGAGCTTCAATAAGCTGAGTGCAACAGGGACTTGGAGCTTCAATAAACTGAGTGCAACAGGGACTTGGAGCTTCAATAAACTGAGTGCAACAGGGACTTGGAGCTTCAATAAGCTGAGTGCAACAGGGACTTGGAGCACCAAAAAGCTGAATGCAACAGGGACTTGGAGCACCAATATGCTGAGTGCAACAGAAACTTGGAGCACCAATAAACTGAGAGTAACAGAGACTTGGAGCACCAATAAGCTGAGTGCAACAGAAACTTGGAGCACCAATAAACTGAGTGCAACAGGGACTTGGAGCACCAATAAGCTGAGTGCAACAGGGACTTGGAGCTTCAATAAACTGAGTGCAACAGGGACTTGGAGCACCAATAAGCTGAGTGCAACAGGGACTTGGAACTTCAATAAACTGAGTGCAACAGGGACTTGGAGCTTCAATAAACTGAGTGGAACAGGGACTTGGAGCTTCAATAAACTGAGTGCAACAGGGACTTGGAGCTTCAATAAACTGAGTGCAACAGGGACTTGGAGCACCAATAAGCTGAATGCAACAGGGACATGGAGCACCAATATGCTGAGTGCAACAGGGACTTGAAGCTTCAATAAGCTGAGTGCAACAGGGACTTGGAGCTTCAATAAACTGAGTGCAACAGGGACTTGGAGCTTCAATAAACTGAGTGCAACAGGGACTTGGAGCTTCAATAAACTGAGTGCAACAGGGACTTGGAGCTTCAATAAACTGAGTGCAACAGGGACTTGGAGCTTCAATAAGCTGAGTGCAACAGGGACTTGGAGCACCAATATGCTGAGTGCAACAGGGCCTTGGAGCACCAATAACCTGAGTGGAACAGAGACTTGGAGCACCAATAAGCTGAGTGCAACAGGGACTTGGAGCTTCAATAAACTGAGTGCAACAGGGACTTGGAGCTTCAATAAACTGAGTGCAACAGGGACTTGGAGCACCAATAAGCTGAGTGCAGCAGGGACTTGGAACTTCAATAAACTGAGTGCAACAGGGACTTGGAGCTTCAATAAACTGAGTGCAACAGGGACTTGGAACTTCAATAAACTGAGTGCAACAGGGACTTGGAGCTTCAATAAACTGAGTGCAACAGGGACTTGGAGCTTCAATAAGCTGAGTGCAACAGGGACTTGGAGCACCAAAAAGCTGAATGCAACACGGACTTGGAGCACCAATATGCTGAGTGCAACAGAAACTTGGAGCACCAATAAACTGAGAGTAACAGAGAGTTGGAGCACCAATAAGCTGAGTGCAACAGAAACTTGGAGCACCAATAAACTGAGTGCAACAGGGACTTGGAGCACCAATAAGCTGAGTGCAACAGGGACTTGGAGCTTCAATAAGCTGAGTGCAATAGGGACTTGGAGCACCAATAAGCTGAGTGCAAGAGGGACTTGGAGCACCAATAAGCTGAGTGCAACAGAGACTTGGAGCACCAATAAGCTGAGTGCAACAGAGACTTGGAGCACCAATAAGCTGAGTGCAACAGAAACTTGGAGCACCAATAAACTGAGAGTAACAGAGACTTGGAGCACCAATAAGCTGAGTGGAACACAGTCTTGGAGCACCAATAAGATGAGTGCAACAGAGACTTGGGCGCACCAATAAGATGAGTGCAACAGAGACTTGGAGCACCAATAAGCTGAGTGCAACAGGGACTTGGAGCACCAATTAGCTCAGTGCAACAGGGACTTGGAGCTTCAATAAGCTGAGTGCAATAGGGACTTGGAGCACCAATAAGCTGAGTGCAACAGGGACTTGGAGCACCAATAAGCTGAGTACAAAAGGGACTTGGAGCTTCAATAAACTGAGAGTAACAGAGACTTGGAGCACCAATAAGCTGAGTGGAACAGAGTCTTGGAGCACCAATAAGATGAGTGCAACAGAGACTTGGGCGCACCAATAAGCTGAGTGCAACAGGGACTTGGATCCTTCTTGTTGTGGTTGTGAGAGGAATGCTGAGAGTCGCAACATGGCCATGTTGCTGCTGTTGCAAGACATTGGATTTACAATGCAAATCGAATCCGTACAGATATTGATTCTTCCCCATTTTGGTGTTTCTTCTGGAGGTGTTTTGTTCTCTGCTGACAGGTTTTGGCTGATGGGCTTTGGTCGTCTCGGTGTGCTATGCTTTGCTTTGGAAACAATCAGCAACCTGATCTACCTTTCTCCTTGGGGACCAGTTGAAGATGAGAATAGTTTATAAAAAATAGCGAGAGTGATATAAAATAGAGAGTGTGCTATACATCATAACAGCTATACATTCAAAATGTAGTGTTGTGTGCGGAAAGAAAAGATGCATTTCCTGGTGAAACAGTTAGAGATGCATTCTGTTACAGAATTGTGTTTGGAAAAGCAATGGGGAAATATAATAATTCAGCCTAACAGTGAACTAACAAGGATATGAATGGGGAAAAATACAATAAATTAAATGACAGAGACAGTGAGTTGTTTGGGACTTGGTAAATACACCTCAATTTATGGTACATGCATCTTCTGTTCTCTTTTAGAACTGTGTATTCAAAGTAAACATGATATCGCAGTCTTATTCCCCATGTTGTTATTATGTTGTAACCTTGAAGATACATCAATGATTCAGGTTTTCATAGTTTTTTCTTTCCACCCACATTTAATTACATAGCACTCAGAGAGAATTCAGGGAGCATAAAAGACCTGACAGGCCCACACCCCACGCGACTGTCCAAAGCACAAAATGACAAATGGGAATTGTATTAATGTTAGTTCTAATTATAGCAACACAACAACAGAGTGGCAACAATCTAAATACCACATCTGTTCAACCTGAATACGAAATTGTCACTTTCCGTGGATGATGCGTTTATTGACCCCGTCAAGGTGAACAGGAGCTACTCTGATCTCTAGAGACACTAAGGAGATGAAGAGAAAAAAACTAAACCGGTGTGTAACGGGAATAATACAAAAATAACATTCGCATCAACAGCTACGTCAACTTCAATAATGTCTGTAGAGGGGTGGAGGAGCGGACTCACGAGGCTAAGAACGACTCGGGAGGGAGATAGAAGACCTCAGTAAATAACATGGAAAATACAATAAATGGAAGAGTAGAAAAAGAAGAAAGAGAATGCAGAGTCCGATGCATGCATTGGGGCATGCGAGGTGGTTATGCTTAAGGCATTCACCCGTAAGCGTGTTCATTGGACTGCACAGACACACGTCTACTGTAGTAAACACTGTATAGAGTTGTCAACCAAGGCAAGCGGAAGAAAATGCTATATTACTATGCCAAAGGAGGTCCCTCAGGGTATCTGTTCTTGCGTACGGAATTGCTGACTCAAGTGTTTTTAATTAGATGCTCACTGTGGGGCAGAATGATTTTAATTTTGAGGGGAAAAAATAAATGTTCAAAGTCTTAAGACATACAGTGTTAACACAGTCATACAGCTAGCATATTGTACTGTGCACTGTGAAGTTTCCAGTGGAGACACTGCATGATGTGCCTTAGGGTTGTACATCACTATTAGAGGAATCCACAGTTGAGTTTTAAGTGAGGCATTGGTCTGAAGCTGAAATATGAAGGAAAATCACCTGAGCACCCAAATGCATACTCAACCGATGCTGTACCAAGGTGTTCCAGTACACAGCTTTGACCTACCACAGTAGCTATGTTGGTCTATTGTACTTCAAGCAGGTTGCTTAGGATTCAAACTTTCTCAAACAGCCTAATTCCTATACCACCACCATTTCAAGCTTTTTAAAATGTATTATATGAAAGCAAGCTTTGCTTTTATTCTTAAAAGACCACCAGGCTCGATTGCTTCTATTTCCATTAAACCTTTATTTAAGCAATATATATCATTGAGAAGAAAATATATCTTTGATATAGATTCATATGGATATAGAGTTCTATAGAGCTTGTCTCCATTCCTTATTTCTGTAACCACTTACCTGTGTAATATTGACATAAGCTTAGAAACACTTGTTTTGCAAACATCATCCTGTTTTATCAATTGTTGTGCTGCTCAATGGGCAGTTCCTTACCTCTGTCAAATGAATATGTAGCTTAAAGTTATGTGTGTATTTTTATTTCATTGTGCAATAAAGATGGTGACACTACAATAATACACATTTAGGCCTATATTTAAAAATATACCCTAATGATATATAAAGAGTGCCTTCAGAAAGTATTCAGACCCCTTCACTTTTTCCACATTTTGTTATGTTACAGCCTTATTCTAAAATCGATTAAATGCTTTGTTTCCTCATCAATCTACACACAGTACCCCATAATGACAAAGCAAAAACAAGTTTTTGTTTTAAAAAACAGAAATACCTTAGTTACTTAAGTATTCAGACACTTTGCTATGATACTCGACATTGTGCTCAGGTGCATCCTGTTTTCATTGATCATCATTGAGATGTTTCTACAACTTGATTGGACACCACCTGTGGTAAATTCAATTGATTGTACATGATTTGGAAAGGCACACACCTGTCTATATAAGGTCCCACAGTTGACAGTGCACTGCAGACTCTCGCACTGTACCACACAGTAGTCAGTCTGTCAAGCAATAACAGTATCTCCAACAGACTAGACACAAAAAAATAGGAACTCTGAAATTGAATTCTCTCAAGTATCGGGTCTCTCTGGGCATAAATGATGTATCGTCTTCCTGGACATAGCTGCACTGCGACAGGTTGTCAATTAAAGTCAGGATCATCGCTCCCGTCACACGTGTGCCAGGTTTCATTACATCCCCTGCCAGTGCTTTGGCACTTGTACATATTTAATCGCATTGCTCTTTTTGGAAAAGAAGAACCCTGTAATTGTTTTTAATTGTGTTTTCTCTCTTGTATGGCATGCGGCACGACACAGAGATACAGAGATGCATCTTTGTAGGACAGCTGACGGTTGAATGGCTCGTTTGGCGGTGGCTGTGTCGTCCAGTTCTGCTAAAGACATTCCCATTTTAAACGAAGAGCAACTAATAAAGGCTGTATATAGCATACTTAAAGGCTTCATAAGCAATACATAAATAATTCACTAATCATCTATAAGTGTATCATACTATACAAATGGTGTATAAACATACACATTTGGCAATGCACCCTACAGTGGGAATTGTTACTTGTTTATAGATTATGACATATTCTTACAGATGATTTATGAAGCCTTTATGTACAGTACCAGTGAAAAGTTTGGACACACCCACTCATTCAAGGGTTTTTCTTTCTTTTGACTATTTTCTACATTGTAGTGAATCAGGCCTTCATGGTTGAATTGCTGCAAAGAAAGCACTACTAAAGGATACCAATAATAAGAAGAGACTTGCTTGGGCCAAGAAACACGAGCAATGGATATTAGGCCGGTGGAAATCTGTCCTTTGGTCTGGGGAGTCCAAATTTGAGAATTCTGGTTCTTTGTGAGACGCAGAGTAGGTGAACGGATGATCTCCGAATGTGTGGTTCCCACCGTGAAGCATGGAGGAGAAGGTGTGATGGTGCTTTTCTGGTGAGATTGTCTGTAATTCACTTAGAATTTAAGGCACACTTAACCAGCATGGCTACCACAGCATTCTGAAGCAATACGCCATCCTATCTGGTTTGCGCTTAGTGGGAATATATATATTCTTTAACAGGACAATGACTCTACACACACCTCCAGGCTGTGTAAGGGCTATTTGACCAAGAAGGAGAATGATGGAGTGCTGCGTCAGATGACCTGGCCTTCACAATCACCCGACCTTAACCCAGTTGAGATTGTTTGGGATGAGTTGGACCACAGAGTGAAGAAAAAGCAGCCAACAAGAGCTCAGCAAAAAAACATTCCTCGTGAAGCTGGTTGAGAGAATGCCAAGAGTGTGCAAAGCTGTCCTCAAGGCAAAGGGTGGCTACTTTGACGATACTAAATTAAAAATATATATTTTGATTTGTTTAACCCTTTTTGGTTACTACATTATTTCATATGTGTTATTTCATAGTTTTGATGTTTTCATTTTTATTCTACAATGTAGAAAATAGTAAAAATAAAGAAAAACCCTTGAATAAGTAGGTGTGTCCAAGCTTTTGACTGGTACTGTAGTTCTTATGAGGCATTTATGTTTGCTATATAAAGCCTTTATACGTTGTATTTAGTTTAAAGTGGGACATTCATTACCGCCAGTGTGTCCATCTGAGCATCAAAGGCTTGTCCTCGTTTCATTGCGGTCGACTCTTGCCATGCAGGTATACAGTGGTTCCTCCTTTAAATGTTGCGTCATACTGCAGAACACCTTGTGGGCTGCTGTAGAATTCTATGGCATGTTATTTAATTGTCAGCCATTTATACCATTAATGCAAGTTAGTGCCAGTTTGACCACCAGAGGGCATCTTTGAGAAGTATTTGATAGTCTTCAATATTGGCATTAATAGTAATGTTTTAAACCTTTTTTGCAAGAAGAAAGTATATGGGATTGATTTGAAGAAATGTAGCTTAATTAATTTGATTAATATTATGGTGTTTCTATTCCAAGAAAAATTTAAAACGAAACCTTCAGGGTTTCTGTTAGGATGGAACACAAAATATGGAGCTGTACAACTTGACGGTCGGGAGTAGGCTACAGTATTAAGAGCATAAGAGGATTGGAGGATTATACATAAATATCCAAGGGGCATAACATTTCCACACCGTAATTGTAGTGTAACCAATATCTGTAGCAATGCAAAATAAGTGTATTTTTTCGGGTGTGCGCTGCAGGACAGAGGAATAGCAATTCTTACACTATTGTTTTAAATTCAATCACCTTCATCCTCATCATTCAGTTCATTGAAATTCAATTTTGAAGTTGTGCACAATTATCAGTTTCCAGGTGGTTTATGTCACCCATTCATTGTCAGTTAGGGACACAGTTGTGCCTTGGGACCCAAAAGCATAATCAGTACTCTAACTCCCCCTGTGCTCTTCTGGAATAATGAAGTAGTGACTCAGGGTACCGTACTAAACAGCAAATGATCTCTAAGTCCCACAGCATGTTCGCAAAACTATTAGTTGAGCAACCGCTGTAAAGGCGACGAGAAAAAGAGGGGAGCAATGCCAACAGCTATCTGCCAATGCCCTTACCTGTGATAATTAAGAACTGGTAAATACAGGAAGTCTGAAGCGGTGCCCACGCGAAACAAAATAAAAAAATATGCAAATTGGGTTAGCTTCTCCCATGTATGATGCATATAATATATTTTGCATAGGTAAATATCACCAGTTTAAACACTAATGGAAATAATATAATTAATCATACAAAGCAAATAATTTGTTCTTAACTGACTTGCCTAGTTAAAAAAAGGTTTAATAAATAAAAAGGAAATATTGCCCAATTGTACCCAATTGTCATACTTGAGTAAAATTAAAGATACCTTAATAGAAAATGACTCAAGAAAAAGTAAAAGTCACTGAGGAAACCTCTACTTGAGTAAAAGTCTAAATGTATTTGGATTAAAATATACTTAAGTATCAAATGAAAAATGTAAATGCTAAAATATACTCAAGTATCAAAAGTAAAAGTATAAACCATTTTACATTTCTTATTGAATGGCAGCACCATTTTCTTTTTTTTATTGAAGGGCAGCCAGGGACACACTCCAACATTCAGACATAATTTAAAAATGAAGCATGTGTGTTTAGTGAGACTGCCAGATCAGAGGCAGTAGGGGTGACCAGGGATATTCGGTTGATAAGTGGGTGAATTTGTCACGTCCTGACCGTAGTTCCTTTTGTATGTCTCTATTTTAGTTTGGGGTGGGCATTCTATGTTGTTGTTCTATGTTTTTGTATTTCTGAGTGTGGCCTGGTATGGTTCCCAATCAGAGGTAGCTGTTTATAGTTGTCTCTGATTGAGAACCATACTTAGGCAGCATGTTTTCCCACTATGATTTGTGGGTAGTTATTTTCTGTTTAGTGTTTTTGTTGCACCTTACAGAACTGTTTGGTTGTCGGTTTGTTGTTTTTGTTCAGTATTCATCTTTATTAAAATTATTATGAATATGTACCACGCTGCACTTTGGTCCTCTTCTCCTTCTCCCGATGAAAATCGTTACAGAATTGGACCATTTTCCTGTCCTGCTCAGCTTTCAAAATGTAACGAGTACTTTTGGGTGTCAAGGAAAATGTTTGGAGTAAGAAGTACAACATTTTCTTAAGGAATATAGTGAAGTAAAAGTAGTCAAAAATATAAATTGTAAAGTGAAGTACGGATACCCCAAAAAACGACTTAAGTAGTACTCTAAAGTATTTTTTACTTAAGTACTTTACACCAGTGGCCACTGGATATATGAGTCATAACAAATTTTAACCATGGGGACATGCAGTGTCATTTAAGAAGATAGAGTAGTTTGTTCAATTGTACATTCATAGTCTAGTTAAACAGTGGACCCCAGGAAGACTAGTGGTCACTAAGGCGTCAAGTGTCCAGCAGCCTGAAAAGGAGTACTGGTATTCTGTGTGGAAAAAAACAAGCAATGAAATATGGTTGACCCATTCCGTTACTAGTTTACCACTGATTGATTTCTCTGACAAGGCTAAACGGTGCCAACTGCAACCCGCAACTAAATGATGAAGGAAGTATAGGCAGCCAGAGATCCAACATGTGACAGTATCACTATTTGGTGGCAAAATTATAGCCTGGAGTAGAGCGTGATTGGTACTTCATGAGCAAATGTCTGAGTGACAATGAGCTTTAGCCCGGGGGGCCACAACTGCATGGGTCGACGCTAGGTCATGAATCAACAAAATAATGAAACACAGTAATTGGTCTCCATCACCATTATTGATTTCCCATAGCCTCACTCTATGTCTTATGCTGACTTTCATCTACAGACATCTGCTCTACACATAAAACAAGCTAATCCACAGACAGCCACTTTACACATAAAAGAAGCTCATCCACAGACAACCACTTTACACATAAAACAAGCTTCTCCACATACATCCCCTCTACACATAACACAAGCTCATCCACAGACAGCCACTTTACACATAAAATAACGTCATCCACAGACAGCCACTCTACACATAAAACAAACGGGACGCCGTGCTGCTATGTTTTTCTTAAGTACAGTACAGTACTTTGCCTTTCTTTAGTACAGTACAGTACTTTCCCTTTACTACAGTACTATGTCTTTGTCAGTACAGGATAGGGCTGGGCGATACATCGAATTCCAAATGCCTGAATCATTAAACAAAAATTGGGAATTTATATCCGCTTGTTCTCATGTTGTCTTTTTGGTCTCATCTCCTTCGCTCCTTCTGTGCTATGGGAACCTTCACATTTACACCAGAGATCTGTATATAATGACAAGATGCTAACCCAAATACGGGAAGGCAAGCGTCAAGCTTACAATAGGTCCAAAATAAGCCCATGGAAACACATTGGGCTTATTTTGGACATATTTTGGTGAGAGTGAAACCTCTCGCTTCGCCTCTTCCTCTCTATTTACACACACCAAGCCCCTCCCCCTGCCACTCACACAACAAATATGAGAGATCACTTCTTCCTCTCTTACAAGTAGTTTCAACTGGCTATTTGCATTTGAGGTTTGGTCCAACAGAATCGTTCATATGGACACTGAAACACATGGAGACATTATTATACTGTAATAGAGGAGAAGTTAACTTTTCTAACAGCACCCTTTTTATCAGTGCATTCGGGAAGTATTCAGACCCCTTCCCTTTTTCCACATTATGATATGTTACAGCTTTAATCTAAAATGGATTACATAATATATATGTCCTCGTTAACTTCTTATGGCTGGGGGCAGTATTGAGTAGCTTGGATGAATAAGGTGCCCAGAGTAAACTGCCTGCTTCTCAGGCCTAGTTGCTAATATATGCATATTATTAGTAGGTTCGGATAGAAAACTCAGCTTGCACTCAGCTTATTGGTGCTCCAAGTCTCTGTTCCACTCAGCTTATTGGTGCTCCAAGTCTTTGTTCCACTCAGCTTATTGGTGCTCCAAGTCCATGTTGCACTCAGCTTATTGAAGCTCCAAGTCCCTGTTGCACTCAGCATATTGGTGCTCCAAGTCCCTGTTGCACTCAGTTTATTGAAGCTCCAAGTCCCTGTTGCACTCAGTTTATTGAAGCTCCAAGTCCCTGTTGCACTCAGTTTATTGAAGCTCCAAGTCCCTGTTGCACTCAGTTTATTGAAGCTCCAAGTCCCTGTTGCACTCAGTTTATTGAAGCTCCAAGTCCCTGTTGCACTCAGTTTATTGAAGCTCCAAGTCCCTGTTGCACTCAGTTTATTGAAGCTCCAAGTCCCTGTTGCACTCAGCTTATTGGTGCTCCAAGTCTCTGTTCCACTCAGCTTATTGGTGCTCCAAGTCCCTGTTGCACTCAGCATATTGGTGCTCCAAGTCCCTGTTGCACTCAGCTTATTGAAGCTCCAAGTCCCTGTTGCACTCAGTTTATTGAAGCTCCAAGTCCCTGTTGCACTCAGTTTATTGAAGCTCCAAGTCCCTGTTGCACTCAGTTTATTGAAGCTCCAAGTCCCTGTTGCACTCAGCTTATTGGTGCTCCAAGTCCCTGTTGCACTCAGTTTATTGAAGTTCCAAGTCCCTGTTGCACTCAGTTTATTGAAGCTCCAAGTCCCTGTTGCACTCAGTTTATTGAAGCTCCAAGTCCCTGTTGCACTCAGTTTATTGAAGTTCCAAGTCCCTGTTGCACTCAGCTTATTGGTGCTCCAAGTCCCTGTTGCACTCAGTTTATTGAAGCTCCAAGTCCCTGTTGCACTCAGTTTATTGAAGTTCCAAGTCCCTGTTGCACTCAGTTTATTGAAGTTCCAAGTCCCTGTTGCACTCAGCTTATTGGTGCTCCAAGTCCCTGTTGCACTCAGTTTATTGAAGCTCCAAGTCCCTGTTGCACTCAGTTTATTGAAGTTCCAAGTCCCTGTTGCACTCAGTTTATTGAAGTTCCAAGTCCCTGTTGCACTCAGTTTATTGAAGCTCCAAGTCCCTGTTGCACTCAGTTTATTGAAGTTCCAAGTCCCTGTTGCACTCAGTTTATTGAAGTTCCAAGTCCCTGTTGCACTCAGCTTATTGGTGCTCCAAGTCCCTGTTGCACTCAGTTTATTGAAGCTCCAAGTCCCTGTTGCACTCAGTTTATTGAAGTTCCAAGTCCCTGTTGCACTCAGTTTATTGAAGTTCCAAGTCCCTGTTGCACTCAGTTTATTGAAGCTCCAAGTCCCTGTTGCACTCAGTTTATTGAAGTTCCAAGTCCCTGTTGCACTCAGTTTATTGAAGCTCCAAGTCCCTGTTGCACTCAGTTTATTGAAGTTCCAAGTCCCTGTTGCACTCAGTTTATTGAAGCTCCAAGTCCCTGTTGCACTCAGTTTATTGAAGTTCCAAGTCCCTGTTGCACTCAGTTTATTGAAGTTCCAAGTCCCTGTTGCACTCAGTTTATTGAAGCTCCAAGTCCCTGTTGCACTCAGTTTATTGAAGCTCCAAGTCACTGTTGCACTCAGTTTATTGAAGCTCCAAGTCCCTGTTCCACTCAGCTTATTGGTGCTCCAAGTCCCTGTTGCACTCAGCATATTGGTGCTCCAAGTCCCTGTTGCACTCAGCTTATTGAAGCTCCAAGTCCCTGTTGCACTCAGTTTATTGAAGCTCCAAGTCCCTGTTGCACTCAGTTTATTGAAGCTCCAAGTCCATGTTGCACTCAGTTTATTGAAGTTCCAAGTCCCTGTTGCACTCAGCTTATTGGTGCTCCAAGTCCCTGTTGCACTCAGTTTATTGAAGCTCCAAGTCCCTGTTGCACTCAGTTTATTGAAGCTCAAGTCCCTGTTGCACTCAGTTTATTGAAGTTCCAAGTCCCTGTTGCACTCAGTTTATTGAAGCTCCAAGTCCCTGTTGCACTCAGTTTATTGAAGTTCCAAGTCCCTGTTGCACTCAGTTTATTGAAGCTCCAAGTCCCTGTTGCACTCAGTTTATTGAAGTTCCAAGTCCCTGTTGCACTCAGTTTATTGAAGCTCCAAGTCCCTGTTGCACTCAGTTTATTGAAGCTCCAAGTCCCTGTTGCACTCAGTTTATTGAAGTTCCAAGTCCCTGTTGCACTCAGTTTATTGAAGCTCCAAGTCCCTGTTGCACTCAGTTTATTGAAGTTCCAAGTCCCTGTTGCACTCAGTTTATTGAAGTTCCAAGTCCCTGTTGCACTCAGCTTATTGGTGCTCCAAGTCCCTGTTGCACTCAGTTTATTGAAGCTCCAAGTCCCTGTTGCACTCAGTTTATTGAAGTTCCAAGTCCCTGTTGCACTCAGTTTATTGAAGTTCCAAGTCCCTGTTGCACTCAGTTTATTGAAGCTCCAAGTCCCTGTTGCACTCAGTTTATTGAAGTTCCAAGTCCCTGTTGCACTCAGCTTATTGGTGCTCCAAGTCCCTGTTGCACTCAGTTTATTGAAGCTCCAAGTCCCTGTTGCACTCAGTTTATTGAAGTTCCAAGTCCCTGTTGCACTCAGTTTATTGAAGCTCCAAGTCCCTGTTGCACTCAGTTTATTGAAGTTCCAAGTCCCTGTTGCACTCAGTTTATTGAAGCTCCAAGTCCCTGTTGCACTCAGTTTATTGAAGCTCCAAGTCCCTGTTGCACTCAGCTTATTGGTGCTCCAAGTCCCTGTTGCACTCAGTTTATTGAAGTTCCAAGTCCCTGTTGCACTCAGTTTATTGAAGTTCCAAGTCCCTGTTGCACTCAGCTTATTGGTGCTCCAAGTCCCTGTTGCACTCAGTTTATTGAAGCTCCAAGTCCCTGTTGCACTCAGTTTATTGAAGTTCCAAGTCCCTGTTGCACTCAGTTTATTGAAGTTCCAAGTCCCTGTTGCACTCAGTTTATTGAAGCTCCAAGTCCCTGTTGCACTCAGTTTATTGAAGTTCCAAGTCCCTGTTGCACTCAGTTTATTGAAGCTCCAAGTCCCTGTTGCACTCAGTTTATTGAAGTTCCAAGTCACTGTTGCACTCAGTTTATTGAAGCTCCAAGTCCCTGTTGCACTCAGTTTATTGAAGTTCCAAGTCCCTGTTGCACTCAGTTTATTGAAGTTCCAAGTCCCTGTTGCACTCAGTTTATTGAAGCTCCAAGTCCCTGTTGCACTCAGTTTATTGAAGCTCCAAGTCCCTGTTGCACTCAGTTTATTGAAGCTCCAAGTCCCTGTTGCACTCAGCTTATTGGTGCTCCAAGTCCCTGTTGCACTCAGCTTATTGGTGCTCCAAGTCCCTGTTGCACTCAGCTTATTGAAGCTCCAAGTCCCTGTTGCACTCAGCTTATTGGTGCTCCAAGTCCCTGTTGCACTCAGTTTATTGAAGCTCCAAGTCCCTGTTGCACTCAGTTTATTGAAGCTCCAAGTCCCTGTTGCACTCAGCTTATTGGTGCTCCAAGTCCCTGTTGCACTCAGTTTATTGAAGCTCCAAGTCCCTGTTGCACTCAGTTTATTGAAGCTCCAAGTCCCTGTTGCACTCAGTTTATTGAAGTTCCAAGTCCCTGTTGCACTCAGTTTATTGAAGCTCCAAGTCCCTGTTGCACTCAGTTTATTGAAGTTCCAAGTCCCTGTTGCACTCAGTTTATTGAAGCTCCAAGTCCCTGTTGCACTCAGTTTATTGAAGTTCCAAGTCCCTGTTGCACTCAGTTTATTGAAGCTCCAAGTCCCTGTTGCACTCAGTTTATTGAAGTTCCAAGTCCCTGTTGCACTCAGTTTATTGAAGCTCCAAGTCCCTGTTGCACTCAGTTTATTGAAGCTCCAAGTCCCTGTTGCACTCAGTTTATTGAAGTTCCAAGTCCCTGTTGCACTCAGTTTATTGAAGCTCCAAGTCCCTGTTGCACTCAGTTTATTGAAGTTCCAAGTCCCTGTTGCACTCAGTTTATTGAAGTTCCAAGTCCCTGTTGCACTCAGCTTATTGGTGCTCCAAGTCCCTGTTGCACTCAGTTTATTGAAGCTCCAAGTCCCTGTTGCACTCAGTTTATTGAAGTTCCAAGTCCCTGTTGCACTCAGTTTATTGAAGTTCCAAGTCCCTGTTGCACTCAGTTTATTGAAGCTCCAAGTCCCTGTTGCACTCAGTTTATTGAAGTTCCAAGTCCCTGTTGCACTCAGCTTATTGGTGCTCCAAGTCCCTGTTGCACTCAGTTTATTGAAGCTCCAAGTCCCTGTTGCACTCAGTTTATTGAAGTTCCAAGTCCCTGTTGCACTCAGTTTATTGAAGCTCCAAGTCCCTGTTGCACTCAGTTTATTGAAGCTCCAAGTCCCTGTTGCACTCAGTTTATTGAAGCTCCAAGTCCCTGTTGCACTCAGTTTATTGAAGTTCCAAGTCCCTGTTGCACTCAGTTTATTGAAGCTCCAAGTCCCTGTTGCACTCAGTTTATTGAAGTTCCAAGTCACTGTTGCACTCAGTTTATTGAAGTTCCAAGTCACTGTTGCACTCAGTTTATTGAAGTTCCAAGTCACTGTTGCACTCAGTTTATTGAAGTTCCAAGTCACTGTTGCACTCAGTTTATTGAAGCTCCAAGTCCCTGTTGCACTCAGTTTATTGAAGTTCCAAGTCCCTGTTGCACTCAGCTCATTGGTGCTTTTTTCTTTCTCCTCATCTTCTTCTCTTCCTCCCTAGAAAGACTTTGGACTTTTTTCCCCTTCTCCTCCCGATAAAAAGTTAATTGAATCGGATCCTAATCTCTTTTGAGATGTGTCAAGGGGAGAAAATAAATAAATAGCCATTAGTGATGGGGTTCCAGAACAGAAATTCCCTGGCTATCTCCCCATTCTATGGCCCTCTGGGATCGGCCTCAGTCTCCAGGCTGTTTTGGGCGATTCTTAGTGTTCTCAACTGAATGGCTCTTTTATCAGTGGCCGCTGCCTATTCTCTCCCCCCTCTGCCCAGTGCTCAGTGTGTGAAAGGAGCATGGACGAGAATGCTCGATCCCTTTGCCATGCCCCCTTACCCTCCCTGATCTCCCCTCTTCCCTGCAGGGACTGTCTGCCATTGAGCCTGCCACTATGGAGCTACAGATGACTCTTGCTATCGTAGCACCACTCCAAATGAATTTACTCCCCAACTTAGACCTAATGTCGTCTTTGCATTGAGACATGGATGTGTATGTCATTTCCTCCAGTACTGCGATTCATACACCAGGGTGATACACCAATGATGAATGGTATGACATATTCAATCATGTGTTTGCGTAAGATGCTGACAAGAGACTGGACCAAAGGTTGCCTGAGCCTTGAAAGCCATCCTTGATGTTGAGGTATGTTATATAAGGGTAGTTGATAGGCAGAGAGATATGATATTTGTTTTATGGGGTAGCCTTGATAGATATATTCACACATCCCACTGGGAAAAAACTGGTGAAATCAACATTGTTTCCAAGACATTACAACAACAAACATTAATGTGATCACATTGAATTAACATGGGAAACTGAAAATACCTGTTTTCAACGAGTATAGGCTAATCAAGACGCAACCTCCATACTGTGTGGGTATTTAGTAGAGGGAATTTCTATCATTGGTGCAGTGGGGCATCATACAGAATATAATGGATATGTGATTTGACTGGAATTCTGTGAAACCACGGGAAAATTCTCGGCGTGTTCTTTTCCACCAAATAATCAGAGTGGCATCTCACAACGAGGATCTGTCACTCATCTATGAACATAGATCCCGTGGCGATGAATTATTGATTAAATAGAGCACACAAGCGAATGGAGCGAGAGGGGGGAGGGAGTATTGTGATGGCGAGCTTCATATTAATGAACTTTGAATGAGCTTTCAGAGTTCAATTAGATTTATAAATGAATGTGAGGCCACTCATGTCAATACGGCCTTGCACAAGATTCCCTACACCACTGGACAGCCACGACTCACTCAGCCACGACGTACCCTACTCTTTGGTTGTGTCAGAGCCTGTTGATGAAAGTAATCAAATACAATGTATATTTTAAATGCAAGCTGATTGACTGTATATTCTCCTGGAGAAGTTGAAAACATGTTGAAGAGAAAGATGTTCTTATTTTCCCTCCTATTTGTGGCTCGTACCAGACTAAATGTATGTCATTATCCTAGCATGAGAGTATTGATGAGTAGTAGGGTAGCACTCTCCTGCAAAGAGGTCACAGTAGGATTCAAAACACTGATGTGTCATAGCTCCACAGTCCTCACAGGCCTTCACAATTTAAATACATTTACCTCAGATACAATGAGAACACATCTGAGATTTTGACCATTAGCCTCAAAACTGTCACTTGTACCTTGGGGACAGTAATGTCGTGGGTAGAAAACTGATGGGAAAACCCTGATCGTGGTTTGCAGTGAGTAAATTAACGCTCCCTATATTAGGTGGGTAAATGCTTGCTCAAAATAACAAATAAAGTGCTTGAACTGCATTTTCCCTCCACTACATCGCTGATTGAGGGGTAACCCTTCATTGTACAGCCCGGTACCCACAAGGTAATAACTAGGTAAATACCCAGTAACAAAAAGTAAATACATGGTAACAATTTAGTCCCAAACGTACTTACTAAACAAGTAAGACCTACAAACATTCTTAGTAAATACAAAATATAAGTATATAGTAGTTCCCTTTAGCCCAAATGTTAGTATTGAGGACCTTATAAGTAAATGCAAGGTACTTTTAATGTAAATACCACTCACTTACCAAATTAATACCTTCAAGTCAGTCATCCTGACATTGCTATTCTCTCCTGTTGTTTCTATGTACTTTTCCTTTAGTTACCATGTAACTAAAGGCAAATAATTAAAATGGCTGTAAAATGTCCAATCAATTTGAATTAAAATGACTGTAAAATTGAGTGGTGTCTGTTTCCAAGTAGATACAACGTAGTTACTTGTGAAATACTTCCACATTGGATGACTCCATTCCATGAAGACGACAGCAAATCTCTGTGATCTTACACTGTTGTTACATGCTACCACCTTCACACATACAGGGTAGGTACAAGGTAAGAGGGCAGTAAAATTAAGCTGTTCACATTACCATGTAAATACCAAATACTTTCAAGTTAACTACAGTGTAATATAAAAGTGGAAACATTTCACAAATAAGACAAGCACACAAACAACCAGAGGTAGAAGCACATTGTAATAGAACAGAGGTTTTCAAAGTGTGAAAGGAAAGCCAAGTAACCGTATTCTCGAAAATTCATAAATATTAGGCCTGCTTCTACTAACAATCACAGGAAAAAACATTTTGATGGCTACATTTAAACACATTGCGGGTACTATTTTGTCACGACTCCCACCGAAGTCGGCTCCTCTCCTTGTTCGGGCGGCGCTCGGCGGTCGATGTCACCGGTCTTCTAGCCATTGCCGCCCCACCTTTCATTTTCCATTTGTTTTGTCTTGTTTTTCCGCACACCTGTTGTACCTCCCCTCGTCACTCTACGTGTATATTATTTGTGTGACGAGTGTGCTATTCGCTTTTGCCTTTGGCGGGAGTGTCGTTAAGCAGTTGCATCCGAGTGTTTTCCTTCTGCCAAATAAAGTGTGCCTGTTCACTCATCTCTGCTCTCCTGCACCTGACTTCAGTTAACCAGTTGTGCACACTGTTGACATATTTAATAAAGCTGCCAGTTGAGGACTTGTGAGGTGTCTGTTTCTCAACCTAGACAGTCTAATGTACTTGTCCTCTTGCTCAGTTGTGCACCAGGTTCTCCCACTCCTCTTTCTATTCTGGTTAGAGCCAGTTTGAGCTGTTCTGTGAAGGGAGTAGTACACAGCGGTGTACGATATCTTTAGTTTCTTGGCAATTTCTCGCATTGAATAGCCTTCATTTCTCAGAACAAGAATAGACTGACATGTTTCAGAAGAAAGGTCTTTGTTTCTGGACACGGTGAGCCTGTAATTGAACCCACAAATGCTGATGCTCCAGATACTAAACTAGTCTAAAGAAGGCCAGTTGTATACTTCTTTGAGCAGTACAACAGTTTTCAGCTGTGCTAACATAATTGCAAAAGGATTTTCTAATGATCAATTAGCCTTTTAAAATGATAAACTTGGATTAGCTAACACAACTTGCTATTGGAACACAGAAGTGAGGGTTGCTGATAATGGGCCTCTGTACGCATAAAAAATCTGCCGTTTCCAGCTACAATAGTAATTTACAACATTAACAATGTCTACACTGTATTTCTGATCCATTTGATGTTATTTGAAATAGACAAAAAAAGTGCTTTTCCTTCAAAAACAAGGACATTTCTAAGTAACCCCAAACTTTTGAATGGTAGTGTACATGGTAACTAACGGCAATGTGAAATGTGAAAGAATAACAATGTCAGGATGATTGACTTGAAGGTTTTTATGTGGTAAGTAAATGGTAAAAAAATGTAACAAACATCACATAATATGACAACATGTTTTTACTAGGTGGTTACATAAATAGTACCTTATACTCATAAGGTCTTCAATACTAACCTTTAGGGCTAAAGGGAACTACTATATAATTACATTTTGTTAATTTGTATTTACAAAAAATGTATGTAGTACTTGTTTAGTGTCTAGTAAGTACGTTTGGGACTAAATAGCTACAATGTTTTCACTTTTTTGGTAAGTGTTTACCTAGTTATTACCTAGTTATTACCTAGTAATTACCTAGTAATTACCAGGATGTAAAATAAAGGGCTACCGATCATTTAATATTACCTTGAGAGCTCTTTTCAACAATGCATTTATAATAATTATAATAATAATATAGATGATTGTATAGGTGATCATATAGATAATCATATAGATAATCATATAGATGATCAAATAGATGACCATCTAGATAATCATATTGCTAATATCATAGATAACATATAGATAATAATATAGATAAAAATATAGAAAATGAAATAAAATAAATGTTAAAAAAACACACAATAACTACGATGTGAGTTAGAAACACAAGAATGCAAGTTTATACAGGTCAGTGCCAATATATTTTTCAATGTTTAGGGGTACTGAAGTGGTTGAGGTGGGTTTATACATAAAAAGTGACTGGTAGTAGGACATACTGTACATGTAAACAGGGCTGAAAAGTTATTGGTAGCATGATAAACATGTAAACAGGGCTGAAAAGTTACTGGTAGCAGGATATACATGTAAACAGGGCTGAAAAGTTATTGGTAGCAGGATATACATGTAAACAGGGCTGAAAAGTGACTGGTAGAAGGATATACATGTAAACAGGGCTGAAAAGTTATTGGTAGCAGGATATACATGTAAACAGGGCTGAAAAGTGACTGGTAGCAGGATATACATGTAAACAGGGCTGAAAAGTGACTGGTAGCAGGATATACATGTAAACAGGGCTGAAAAGTGACTGGTAGCAGGATATACATGTAAACAGGGCTGAAAAGTGACTGGTGGAAGGATATACATGTAAACAGGGCTGAAAAGTGACTGGTAGCATGATATACATGTAAACAGGGCTGAAAAGTTATTGGTAGCAGGATATACATGTAAACAGGGCTGAAAAGTGACTGGTAGAAGGATATACATGTAAACAGGGCTGAAAAGTTATTGGTAGCAGGATATACATGTAAACAGGGCTGAAAAGTGACTGGTAGCAGGATATACATGTAAACAGGGCTGAAAAGTGACTGGTAGAAGGATATACATGTAAACAGGGCTGAAAAGTGACTGGTGGAAGGATATACATGTAAACAGGGCTGAAAAGTGACTGGTAGAAGGATATACATGTAAACAGGGCTGAAAAGTGACTGGTAGCATGATATACATGTAAACAGGGCTGAAAAGTGACTGGTAGCAGGATATACATGTAAACAGGGCTGAAAAGTTATTGGTAGCATGATATACATGTAAACAGGGCTGAAAAGTTATTGGTAGCAGGATATACATGTAAACAGGGCTGAAAAGTGACTGGTAGCAGGATATACATGTAAACAGGGCTGAAAAGTGACTGGTAGAAGGATATACATGTAAACAGGGCTGAAAAGTGACTGGTAGCAGGATATACATGTAAACAGGGCTGAAAAGTTATTGGTAGCATGATATACATGTAAACAGGGCTGAAAAGTTATTGGTAGCAGGATATACATGTAAACAGGGCTGAAAAGTGACTGGTAGCATGATATACATGTAAACAGGGCTGAAAAGTGACTGGTAGCATGATATACATGTAAACAGGGCTGAAAAGTGACTGGTAGAAGGATATACATGTAAACAGGGCTGAAAAGTGACTGGTAGTAGGACATACTGTACATGTAAACAGGGCTGAAAAGTTATTGGTAGTAGGACATACTGTACATGTAAACAGGGC
Organism: Oncorhynchus keta; assembly: GCF_023373465.1. Classification (NCBI taxonomy): domain Eukaryota; kingdom Metazoa; phylum Chordata; class Actinopteri; order Salmoniformes; family Salmonidae; genus Oncorhynchus; species Oncorhynchus keta. The sequence continues at coordinate 62,568,545 of NC_068424.1, read as the reverse complement.
TGAAAAGTTATTGGTAGTAGGACATACTGTACATGTAAACAGGGCTGAAAAGTTATTGGTAGCAGGATAAACATGTAAACAGGGCTGAAAAGTGACTGGTAGAAGGATATACATGTAAACAGGGCTGAAAAGTGACTGGTAGGATAGGATAAAGTAATCCTTCTCACCCCCCTTAAAAGATTTAGATGCACTATTGTAAAGTGGCTGTTCCACTCGATGTCATAAGGTGAATGCACCAATTTGTAAGTCGCTCTGGATAAGAGCGTCTGCTAAATGACTTAAATGTAAAATGTAAATGATATAAACTCAGCAAAATAAGAAACGTCCACTCACTGTCAACTGTGTTTATTTTCAGCAAACTTAACGTGTAAATATTTGTATGAACATAACAAGATTCAACAACTGAGACATAAACTGAACAAGTTCCACAGACATGTGACTAACATAAATTTAATAATGTGTCCCTGAACAAAGGGGGGTCAAAATCAAAAGTAACAGTCAGTATCTGGTATGGCCACCAGCTGCATTAAGTACTGCAGTGCATCTCCTCCTCATGGACTGCACCAGATTTGCCAGTTCTTGCTGTGAGATGTTATCCCACTCTTCCACCAAGGCACTTGCAAGTTCCCGGACATTTCTGGGTGGAATGACCCTAGACCTCACCCTCCTATCCAACAGGTCTCAGACGTACTCAATGGGATTGAGATCCGGGCACATCGCTGGCCATGGCAGAACACTGACATTCCTGTCTTGCAGGAAATCACGCACAGAACGAGCAGTATGGCTGGTGACATTGTCATGCTGGAGGGTCATGTCAGGATGAGGAAGGGTACCACATGAGGGAGGAGGATGTCTTCCCTGTAACGCACAGCATTGAGATTGCCTGCAATGACAACAAGCTCAGTCCGACGATGCTGTGGCACAGCGCCCCAGACCATGACGGACCCTCCACCTCCAAATCGATCCCGCTTCAGAGTACAGGCCTCGGTGTAACGCTCATTCCTTCGACGATAAACGCCAATCCGACCACCCCCCCTGGTGAGACAAAACCGCGACGCGTCAGTGAATTTCTGAATTTTTGTTTTAGATTCCGTCTCTCACAGTTGAAGTGTACCTATGATAAAAATTACAGACCTCTACTTGCTTTGTAAGTAAGAAAACCTGTAAAATCGTCAGTGTATGAAATACTTTTTCTCCCCACTGTATATAATTTGGGCTAACACATTAGAACTCCTATGCCATAGATCATCAAAAGGAAGAACAGGGAGATGAACTATTTACTAGGCTACCCTCTTCAGCTTCTGTTCATTTTCATATTTATTTAGAATTACCCACCCAACTCCAACAGCCTGTTGACTTTGGTGGGGGCTCAAAGTTGGCACAAGCATCTCACATTACATTCAATTTACCTTGTGACTAATTTTCTAATTCCTAATTGATTGCTAACTGAGAGACAGCAGCCCACACAGTATGTTGATGTATCGTTGGTAATCTGTGAATATTTTAGTCTGTGGATTTAAAGTAGTGTCTCAGCTCAGGAAGATACATTGTTTGCCATATTTCATACTACAGTTTTTATTCACAACAATAGAGGTGTTTGTGCTACATAACACTGTCGCAATGATAAAATGCTAATGTCAACACTACTTGTCTGTCACTTCTTCAGGACCTTGACTGCATCAACCAGGGAGGCAGAGATGCACAGGATCATGCTCTTTACCCACCTGGCCAATTAGAAGAAGGAGAAGAGAGAGAAATGTACAAGATGGAGTCTGCCTCCAGGACCAGGTACCAGTGCTGATTGTGGCGGCGCTCTGCAGTTGCTAGGCAACACCATCTAGCTGTTATTGAGCAAACTTCTTGTGGGTACGGGCTATTTATTATATGTATAAATCGCTGGTAATCTGTACTCTTCAGATAAGGTGTAAAGCCGGCACAAAAACAGAGCTGGTGCTGCTATATATTTCGGGGCGAATATCTCAAATGGATCATTTCAAAAGGGAGTGAGGTCAATGAAATAAATAGCTAGGTATCCGGTGGAAAAATAAATACTTGTAATTTTGTTGCTTCAGGCTTTGTACTGTTTTTACAGGAAGTGTATTGTTCTGTCGAGATGTGTTTGTGAACCGCTCGAGGGACAAGGTTGTGTAGCTAGATAAGGGGAGTTTATGGGCTGTCAGTACCCCCAACAGAACGGATGAATCTGTTGTGAAACTACAGGTAAGAAAGCATGAACAGCTTGGGATAGTTTGCTTAAGGACAGATGAGCTGTAGGTGATCAATATTTTCTCGAGGCCTGTGATATATGTACATATGTATGCACTTCCTGGGAAACAGGGCAGTGAGCAAGCAGAAGTAATGAGTGTGGTGACATTGAAGGCATACATCACACAGGAGCATACAATGACCCATAGCATCCTCAACATCTAATATTTGTGTTATGCGGGAACCCTAAACAGCCAAGCTCATCACAGCCAAGAACCCACCTATGGATAAGAATATTAGCCATTCCATATGTGAATAACACAACTGTATTATTTGGCTATTATGACACTTTTTATTTGTTTGATCTAACATGTGTAATGCCATGGAACAAAGACAGTTAGCGTCTTCACAACATTGTGAACATGCAGCATTTAAGGCCTTCAAAATGCTGCCATCTGGTTGATGCATAAATATGAATATCAGTTCTTTGAAATAGGAGAGAGCAAGAGACAGAGAGATGGATTGAGGCAAAAAGAGACATGAGGCATCCAGCCAAGCCATGTCTATTAGCATCACATCTGCCCAGATTCCCCTGGCATGAAAGGTACACTCCCTAACCGTGGCGTTTTTCCTCTGTTTCATTAATACATTAAATAGCATATCTTTCCTGCAGCCCACAGCTGCTCGGTTCAAAGGAAGTTTCATATCATGGCAGAGAGCCCAGGGCCCAGCCAGCACAGGCACACACACATGGGCACAGATACACCACACACACACAAAGCACGCATGCACACACACACACGCGTTTTTACTTTCACTCTCTCGCTCACACGCGCACACACACAGGAAGAGGGCTGCACTTTGGAATTCAGGCGAGGATGGACCCACACAATCCCCAATATCAGCCCTGCATTTGATGGACCCACCCAATCCCCAGTATCAGCCCTGCATTTGATGGACCCACCCAATCTTCAGTATCAACCCTGTGTTTTATGGACCCACACAATCCCCAGCATCAGCCCTGTGTTTGATGGACCCACACAGTTCCAGCATCAGCCCTGCGTTTGATGGACCCACACAGCCCCAGCATCAGCCCTGCACTTGATGGACACACACAATTTCCAGCATCGGTCCTGCGTTTGATGGACCCACACAGTTCCCAGCATCAGCCCTGCGTTTGATGGACCCACACAGTTCCCAGCATCAGCCCTGCGTTTGATGGACCCACACAGTTCCCAGCATCAGCCCTGCGTTTGATGGACCCACACAGTTCCCAGCATCAGCCCTGCGTTTTATAGACCCACACAGCCCCAGCATCAGCCCTGCGTTTGATGGACACACACAATTCCCAGCATCAGCCCTGCGTTTGATGAACCCACACAGTCCCCAGCATCAGCCCTGTGTTTGATGAACCCACACAGTCCCCAGCATCAGCCCTGCGTTTGATGAACCCACACAGTCCCCAGCATCAGCCCTGCGTTTGATGAACCCACACAGTCCCCAGCATCAGCCCTGCGTTTGATGAACCCACACAGTCCCCAGCATCAGCCCTGCGTTTGATGAACCCACACAGTCCCCAGCATCAGCCCTGCGTTTGATGAACCCACACAGTCCCAGCATCAGCCCTGCGTTTGATGAACCCACACAGTCCCAGCATCAGCCCTGCGTTTGATGAACCCACACAGTCCCAGCATCAGCCCTGCGTTTGATGAACCCACACAGTCCCAGCATCAGCCCTGCGTTTGATGAACCCACACAGTCCCCAGCATCAGCCCTGCGTTTGATGAACCCACACAGTCCCAGCATCAGCCCTGCGTTTGATGAACCCACACAGTCCCTGTTATGGTTTTCTTCCGTCGAAGGAGAGTCGGACCAACATGCAGCGTGGTTAGTTCGATACATCTTTAATGAAGAAAAACACGAACGATACAAAAACAACAAACGGAAATGTGAAAACCTATACAGCCTATCTGGTGACAACTAACACAGAGACAGGAACAATCACCCACAAAACACTCAAAGAATATGGCTGCCTAAATATGGTTCCCAATCAGAGACAACGATAATCACCTGACTCTGATTGAGAACCGCCTCAGGCAACCATAGACTTTCCTAGACAACCCTACCCAGCCACAATCCCAATACCTACTAAAACCCCAATACAAAAACACACCAGAAAATAAACCCATGTCACACCCTGGCCTGACCAAATAAATAAAGAAAACACAAAATACTAAGACCAAGGCGTGACAGTCCCAGCATCAGCCCTGCGGTTTGTTAGTCCTATTTTATTTACTTGACTGCTATGCTTCAAATAGAATTTGAAGGGCCCTCTCTTGCTTAAAAACATATAATTGTCTTTCCCTCTTTGTTTATAATTTTGTCTCCATTCTGATAATACGTTTTGTTTATTGTTCTTTGCTCTGGCAACGTTTCATGCTGGTCCTGTTGGTTGGTTGGCACCTTATTCCCTTCATAGTACGCACCTTTTGATTAGAGCCCATAGGTCAAAGTAGTGCAGAATATAGGGAATAGGGTGGCATTTAGGACACAAGCCCAATTATATCACAGAGGAAGTTTTACCAGTGGACAACAAGCCAACAGGACCTATGCTTGCTAGTTCTACAGTAATAGATCACATTTCTCATGTTGTGTCTGTATGGGGTTGTCCCCTCAACTCACACAACTTGTTTTACACTATTTCCTGCTCGCTTTGCTCTCGTCTTCTCAGTGCAAAATACAAACAGTAATGTATATGTGAGATTTACACCATCTTTGCTACCAATGACAGTCTGGGATGAACATGCTGGAGTCAGTACAGTAATAATGATAGGAGTTATAGCAAAAATCTCTTGTTTCGATGTTGATGATATTTCACTATAAACAAGACAAATATTTAGACATCTACAGTATCAAATTGACAGTCTGTATGTGTCATGTGTGGCTGAGTGGTATTACCTTGAGGACCTAACCTATATCTATTCACTGTAGTGCTCATGCAGGAGGAACAGTACAGTGAAGGGATACTCTCTACCCAATAGAGGGATACGGATACGAAGAGGTGTGATTAGATGAAGAGGGCCAAAGTTTAAACCCACAGCCTGTGCACACAGACATCGTAATCGTAGGGATATCTAATTTTGGCACTCCTCGAGTTCAGCTTCAGCAGATGACTCGTAGGTTACGAAATCCTTCAGGAAGTCTAAAACAAACAAATCCAATCAATTAAAGGAGAGGATTCAATTGAAATGATTTAAACACTTGTGTTGAGTGGTTCTGTGAGGAACCTACTTTATGTCTTAAATGTTCTCAAGCAGACTGAATGTGTCCTCTAATTTGGGTTGTTAGATGTGATGACTGCTGTATATTTTCAGACTGTATTGACTATGTTGTATATTGAAATATGTGGTTACATACTGTATTTTTTATTAATTCATATTTAACCTTTATTTAACTAGGCAAGTCAGTTAAGAGCAAATTCTTATTTACAATTACGGCCTACCCCCCCCGGCCAAACCCCTCCTTATCCCGGACGACTCTGGGCCAATTGTGCAATGCCCTATTGGACTCCCGATCACGGCCGGTTGTGACACAGCCTGGGAACGAACCAGTGACTGTAGTGATGTCTCTCAGACCGCTGAGATACCCGGGAGGCCCATACAGACACCAGACTAAAAACACACACTCAATGTATATGCATACACACACACACGCGCGCGTCCCCTCCCTCTTAGATCTCTCTCTCCCTGCAGCGAGTCCAGCCCTCACCTGCTCTTCCTGTCCCCTCTCTGTTGGATTTCTTTCTCTCCCTGCATCACGTCCCTGCAGCGAGTCCAGCCCCCACTACCCCTGCTCTTCCTGTCCCCTTCCCCTTGGATCTCTTTCTCCCTGCAGTGAGACTAGCCCCCACTTCCCCTGCTCTGCCCATCCCCTCCCTCTTAGATCTCTCTCTCCCCGCAGCGAGTCCAGCCTTCACTTCCCCTGCTCTTCCCATCCCCTCCCTCTTAGATCTCTCTCTCCCTGCAGCGAGTCCAGCCTTCACTTCCCCTGCTCTTCCCATCCCCTCCCTCTTAGATCTCTCTCTCCCTGCAGCGAGTCCAGCCCTCACCTGCTCTTCCTGTCCCCTCTCTGTTGGATTTCTTTCTCTCCCTGCATCACGTCCCTGCAGCGAGTCCAGCCTCCACTTCCCCTGCTCTTCCTGTCCCCTTCCCTTGGATCTCTTTCTCCCTGCAGTGAGACTAGCCCCCACTTCCCCTGCTCTTCCCGTCCCCTCCTCATTGGTTCTCGGCTTCCCAAATGGCACGCTATTGCCCAGAGGCATCATGCCCATAGGAGGCACAGGGGCATGTGCCTCCTCATATTTGTACTGTAAAAAAAAATGGTTGCATTTTTTGTTGTTGTTTCTCTGTAATACTACTAGCCACCTAACAATTTTATGTTGGCTTTAGCTAGCCCATATAGGTTCCCAGTCTCCCAACCTCATAACCAGGCTATCAAGTTGAATTAGCTAGGTTGTCTAACTAACCTTGCCTGCTGGCAAAGTTGTTCAACTTTAGAAAAACAAGCAATTACTAAATGTACTGAATAAGACTTTTCTTTCAATCTTTTACCCAGATTTTAGCAGAGATGCAGAAAAGCATATATATTTTATTTTAAAAAGGATAACCACCAGGAGAATACAGACAGCTCAAGATGTATACTTAGATATGCATAAAAACATTTTTTTTATATATAGAATTAAGTATAATGATTATGGCTCTAGATTGCAGGAAAAAGCTGTTTCAGGTGTTTGCAAAATTCTCCAACTGCCGGACGGGGGACTTAGCTACCCTCCAAACCACCCCCCAGCCATCCTCACGTACTTGGTGCCCCCTCAGATCTTTTGGGTGCATGACACCCCTTCTATTCCCTATGTAGTGCATTACTTTTGACTAGGGCCCATAGGGGTCAAAAGCAGTGCACTATGTAGGGAATAGGGTGTAATTTGGGATGCAGCTAAGATTATATGTGGAGCATTAAGAAGCTCATTAATGGGACTGTGCAATCTAATCAGGTCAGATGGGGAGGGGATGCATTGGTGCCTTAAGGACAGGCTTGATAGCCATGGACATGATAACACCTTATAATAGGTTAATTAGACATTCACTACTGGATCTAGAGCCATGGCTATCTCTACTGGATCTAGAGCCATGACTATCACGACTGGACCTAGAGCCATGACTAACACTACTGGACCTAGAGCCATGGCTAACACTACTGGACCTAGATATATGGCTAACACTACTGGACCTAGATCTATGGCTATCACTTGATAGGTTTTTGATAAGGCTTAGGTCTTTAAAGGACCTGCTCCAGAGTTTCTATTCAGGAATTAATAGGAGAGGTCCTCATTAGAACTAGAAACATAGACTGATTCCTCATTAGGAATACAAACCTAGTCTGATTCCTCTTTAGGTCTACCAACCTAGCCTGATTCCTCATTAGGACTACCAACCTAGCCTGATTCCTCATTAGGACTACCAACCTAGCCTGATTCCTCATTAGGACTTCCAACCTTGCCTGATTCCTCATTAGGACTACCAACCTAGCCTGATTCCTCATTAGGACTTCCAACCTAGCCTGATTCCTCATTAGGACTACCAACCTAGCCTGATTCCTCATTAGGACTACCAACCTTGCCTGATTCCTCATTAGGACTACCAACCTAGCCTGATTCCTCATTAGGACTTCCAACCTAGCCTGATTCCTCATTAGGACTTCCAACCTAGCCTGATTCCTCATTAGGACTTCCAACCTAGCCTGATTCCTCATTAGGACTACCAACCTAGCCTGATTCCTCATTAGGACTACCAACCTAGCCTGATTCCTCATTAGGACTTCCAACCTTGCCTGATTCCTCATTAGGACTACCAACCTAGCCTGATTCCTCATTAGGACTACCAACCTATCCTGATTCCTCATTAGGACTATCAAACTAGCCTGATTCCTCATTAGGACTATCAACCTAGCCTGATTATTCGTAAGGACTACCAACCTAGCCTGATTCTTCGTTGGGACTTAAAAACTAGCCTGATTCCTTGTTAGGACTATAAACCTAGCTTGATTCCTCATTAGGACTAGAAACCTATCCTGATTCCTCATTGGGACTAGAAACCTGGCCTGATTCCTCATTAGGACTAGAAACCTATCCTGATTCCTCGTTGGGACTAAAAACCTAGCCCGACTCCCAGCTTGGATGCTTGGAAGCTCGGAATTCGCCGATCCGAGCGACACTGGGGGAGTGTCCCAAAATAAATGTGTTCGCTACTTTTGACCAGGGCCCATAGGAAATAGGGTGCCGTTTGGAATGCTGCTTTATCGCAAATAAACAAATTTGAGAGTCACAGCGAGAGACATGTTTGGCAACAAGTAGCAAGTGGACCAGGTTAATTAATGTCGTTGGATATGTTGGAAGTAGCGAAGCGACCCCTACAGTATGTGACCTTTGCAGGAGGACACTTGGAGCAGATCTGGTCTGTTTGAAGCAGGCTCCAGGATGTGGATGTGGACATGTGGTAGAGAGGCAGGGGAATATTTCACACAGCTGTGGCGCAACTGCCATCTAAGGGGGTGGAAAAATAAAAACACAGCATGTTTTTTTTATTTATCAGGGCAACTGGATGCAGTTTGGAGGAAAGTAGCACAAGCCAAGTTTTATGTGGTCACTAGCTAGTAGGCCTTTTAATATTCTATTTCAAGGCATTCCAAAAGAGCAGTATATACTGCCTGTGTGTAGATGGATTCCAGATAATAGTATTTTTGAAACACACAGTGTGTGTGTGTGTGTGTGTGTGTGTGTGTGTGTGTGTGTGTGTGTGTGTGTGTGTGTGTGTGTGTGTGTGTGTGTGTGTGTGTGTGTGTGTGTGTGTGTGTGTAGCCTATCAGTGTCTGTGAGAGAATTGAAGAGAAAGAAGAATAGACTAGAGCAACAATGGAGCTATTTCATCATGGGCGGTTATAATGCAAATCACATAGAAACTCATCCATAATCAAGTCCATTCCTTATTCATGAGCACCCTCCTGACTCCGCAGTAGATATGCATGTGGACGTGGAAGGTCAGGTGTAGGGGAAATATTGGTATGGTGTGTCTGTGAGGTGCTGAAGCATATTGTGACAGAAGACAAATGGCTGTGCGTGTCCGTTCAGGGTTGGAGTATATCATTACCCACTACAATGAGTGGATAAAACATTAGGAACACCTGGGCTGAGTTTCAGACTGAAAGTAGACAGCCCTCGGCCCTAAACCCTCAGCCCTTGAATGACGTTTTACATCGTCACATCCGAGTGTACCTTAAATGTCCCTTGCCCAAGCGAGGGAGAGTGATGATCAGAGAGGCAACGTCCTTGGTGGAAATCTTGAAGTTGAGTTTAATAACAACCAACCTAAAGCTATCAATATACCTAGTAAGTTAAAGTATCTAGCTAGCACTCCTGTCATGTAGCTAGCTACAGTTCCCCATAGCTGGATAGGTTGTTTTATAGTTTGGTAATTTATTCCAATACATTTCTGAGTTGCAAAAAATATGTTTATGAATCTAGCAACGTTTTATAGACTCCTCACTACGAGACTAAGCCAATTTGTCAACGCTAAAATATACGCGATGTAAATATATATTTTTTTTTTAGCAAGCTAGCTTCATACTTTTTTCTGACATGCTGAAAATGCAGCCAGCCTTGAAACTTCGCGGCCCCCAGAGCTTGACATGTGACTACAGTTTGCATTGAATTGTGGGTCAATATCAGGTTGAAGAAGGATTTTTAAAACTTGAGACAACTGAGACATGGATTGTGTATGTGTGCCAATTGTATTTGTCACGTGCCGAATACAACAGGTGTAGACCTTACCGTGAAATGCTTACTTACAAGCCCTTGACCAACAATGCAGTTTTAAGAAAAATAAGAGTTAATAAAAAATATTTACTAAATCAAATAAAGTAAAAAGTAGAAGAGCAACAATAAAATAACAGTAACGAGGCTATATACAGTGGGAACCGTTACCGAGTCAATGTCCGGGAGTACAGGTTAGTCGAGGTAATTGAAGTAATATGTACAAGTAGGTAGGGGTAAAGTGACTATGCATAGATAATAAAAAGCGAGTAGCAGCAGTTCAGCAGTCTTTTGGCTTGGGAGTAGAAGCTGTTAAGAAGCCTTTTGAACCTAGACTTGGAGCTCTGGTACTGCTTGCCGTGCGGTAGCAGAGAGAACAGTCTATGACTAGGGTGGCTGGAGTCTTTGACAATTTTTAGGGCCTTCCTCTGACACCCGCTGGTATAGAGGTCCTGGATGGCAGGAAGCTTGGCCCCAGTGATGTACTGGGCCTTACGCACCTTGCGGTCAGAGGCCGAGCAGTTACTATACCAGGTGGTGATGCAACCAGTTAGGATGCTCTCGATGGTGCAGCTGTAGAACTTTTTCAGGATCTGATGACCCATGCCAAATCATTTCAGTCTCCTGAGAGGAATTAGGCGTTGTCATGCCCTCTTCATGACTGTCTTGGTGTGTTTGGACCATGATAGTTTGTTGGTGAGGTGGATAGCAAGGAACTTGAATCCCTCAACCTGCTCCACTACAGCCCCGTCGATAAGTATTGGGGCCTGCTCGGCCCTCCTTTTCCTGTAGTCCGCAATCATCTCCTGTCTTGATCACGTTGAGGGTTGTCTACAGAGGGTAGTGTGTACAGCCCAGTACATCCCCGGGGCCAAGCTTCCTGCTATCCAGGACCTCTATACCAGCGGGTGTCAGAGGAAGGCCCTAAAAATTGTCAAAGACTCCAGCCACCCTAGTCATAGACTGTTTTCTCTACTTCCGCACGGCAAGCGATACCGGAGCGCCAAATCTAGGCCCAAAAGGCTTCTTATTAACAGCTTCTACTCCCAAGCCATAAGACTCCTGAACAGCTAACGACAGGCTACCCAGACCCCTCTTTTACGCTGCTGCTACTCTCTGTTTATTATCTATGCATAGTCACTTTCTCTACCTACATGTACATATTACCTCAATTACTTCAACTAACCTGTGCCCCCACAGAATTGACTCTGTACCGGTACCCCCTGTATTTTACTGCTGCGGTTTAATTATTTGTTACTTTTATTTTCAATTTTTTACTTAACTTATTATTTTTTTATATATATATTTTCTTAAATCTTCTTAAGATTTGGTTATATAGGCTTGTAAGTAAGCATTTCACCGTATTTCACCTGTTGTATTTGGCACTAGTGACAAATTTAATTTGATTTGGTCCGGTATATGGAGTAAAGCTATTTTCGGTCATAAGATACGGTGTCAGAAACATTATGTACAAAATAAGTTACAAACAACGCAAAAAAACCACACAAAATGGCACAATTGGTTAGGAGCCCGTACAAAGGCATCCATCTCCTCCGGCGCCATTCACCATTCAGAGGGTGAATGGGCAAGACAAAGGATTGAAGTGCCTTTGAACGGGGTATGGTAGTAGGTGCCAGGCGCCCTGGTCTGAGTGTATCAAGAACTGCAACGCTGCTGGGTTTTTCACGCTTAAGAGTTTCCTGTGTGTATCAAGAATGGTCTACGACCTGGGCCTCCCGAGTGGTGCAGCGGTCTAAAGGTACTAGAGACATTACTACAGAGCCAGGTTTGATCCCAGGCTGTGTCACAGCCGGCTGTGACTGGGAGACCCATGAGGCGGTGCACAATTGGCTCAGCATCGTCCGGGTTTGGGGGGGGGTAGATATAGGATCTTAATTTGAGCCAGTTTGCAACAGCAGGAAAATAATCCTTTAGCAACAGCAAATTTGAATTATTATGTGGATTACAATTAACGGACATTTTCTGTCTGGGCAAATCAAGCCTGACATTTTAAAGTAGAAATTACAAACTTTAGAAGCCTTTTAAACCTTGAATACACTACCGTACAGGAAAATTCTCATCAACAAAAGTGATTAAATTAAGATCATATATATATGTGTGTAGCTTAGAGGATGCTGTCCAAATGGCACCCTATTCACTCTATAGTGCATTTCTTTTGACCAGGACCCATAGGGCTTTGGCTGTCACCAGGGTCTTATAGCTCAGGAGGGACATGGTCCTTTTGTACTCTGTGCCTGTCATTCAGTTATTTACTCCCCCCGTCATCCCCTGTCCCCAACCGTCTCCTACCTTCTCAAGGGACATCTAGGCGCCGACAGAGTGGCATCTGAGATGGCACTCTGATTTCTGTGAAAGCGCTGGGAATCAATGGTAAAAAAAAATCACTTGAAAGGAATGAGTTTTGCAGGCTCAGTCCATTGTGATGATTATGTAATTGATAAAGCATGTGTCAAATGGCATTGCTGCAAAGCTAAATTATTTATCTGACTGTTGTGAATAATCAGAGTAGAGTAAGAGTAAATAAAGCCAATTCAGTTTTACTTCCTCACTCTCACCCCAGAATTGAGTCGGATTTATACGGTTTAAGCATTGGTCTTATCCTTTTAGCATGGGTTATTATTTTTTTATTATTATTATTATTATTATTATTTTTTTTTACCCCTTTTTCTCCCCAATTTCGTGGTATCCAATTGTTGTAGTAGCTACTATCTTGTCTCATCGCTACAACTCCCGTACGGGCTCGGTGGAGACGAAGGTTGAAAGTCAGGCGTCCTCCGATACACAACCCAACCAGCTGTACTGCTTCTTAACACAGCGCGCATCCAACCCGGAAGCCAGCAGCACCAACGTGTCGGAGGGTACACCGTGCACCTGGCAACCTTGGTTAGTGCGCACTGCGCCCGGCCCGCCACAGGATTCGCTGGTGCGCGATGAGACAAGGACATCCCTACCGACCAAGCCCTCCCTAACCCGGACAACGCTAGGCCAATTGTGCATCGCCCCAAGGACCTCCCGGTCGCGGCCGGTTACGACAGAGCCTGGGCGCGAACCCAGGGACTCTGATGGCACCCCACTGCGCCACCCGGGAGGCTAGTATGGGTTATTATTAGATGATTTGTAGTAACTGTGTCATTTTAGATACATTACACAGTATAGTAGAGTGTTACAATGTTGTGATATAGATATTGTAGCATAACATACACTCACAATTGCTTATATAGTCATAAGGTGAATGCACCAATTTGTAAGTCGCTCTGGATAAGAGCGTCTGCTAAATGACTTAAATGTAATGTAATGTAATATAGATAAATACCATGCTTTTTCTGACAGGGAAAAATTGCATAAGGCCTGTACTTACAGTACAGAACTACTGTATAACTGTAGACAATATAGCTTTCTAGTGAATACAAATGTGTATCTAAATGTGTATCTTAAAAAAGTAACAATCAGCTACTATTGTCCAGTTATTGATCACATGCTATAAAAAAACATTACATTCAAATTTGACATCACAAGAACTGACATTAATTTCCAATGGAAAACTTAATTAAGCTTGGATAAGTAGAGTCGGTCTCGACTTTGAAAACAATTGTAGAAGCACATTGAAAAGGTGTGGATTCCTGTGGCAGTGAGGCAGTCAGTGGCTCGTTTAAAAAACAATGCATTCTGGGTATATGGCTTTTTTAGTAAATTATCATAAAATGTGTCTATTGTTTGTTTATCGTGTAACATTTAGAGAATTAATTCAGATGATCTATCGTAGAGTGCAGGAGAACAATGTGTTTCTCTTTGGCAATCAACCAATGTAAATTGAGGCGCTCGTTAAAAGCGACATTGTAATTGCATTGTGGTGTTCTCCACTCAGATTTACTCTCATCAATAAATAAAATGGCATCAGCTGGCGTTTGATTATAGTGTGTTTGTTATTCTCAAGTAATGAGATCGTGCCGTTAAAGAGACAATGGATGATTTATATGGAAACATGAATTAAAAATAAATGAGAATGGAGTTGTTTTTTTCCTACCCCCTACAGCAGGGGGTGATATTTCACACTCTCAGTGCTTGCAGCACTGCTTCCTAAGGATTATTGGAAATATTTTTTTTTGTGGCAAATAAGCCTAGGAATTTTTAGGTATGTGGTTTGGGCTAGCGTGGACATATCTTAAGAACAAAATTGACTTAGTGTTATATTATTTTCTCTTATTATGTTGTCATTATGTTATTATTATCCAAGCTGTATCACATCCAGCCGTGATTGGGAGTCTCATAGGGCGGCGCACAATTGGCCCAGCCTCGTCCGTTTTTGGCCTGGGGTAGGCCATCATTGTAAATAAGAATTTGTTCTTAACTGACTTGCCTAGTTAAATAAAGGTTGCATTTAAATAATAATAATAAGTTATTAGAGGCCTAATATCCGGGACCCCTTTTGGATCTCTTGTTAAGGTCTTCTATAACAGTGCTGAGATTAAAGACATGTGTTGTGTACTGTAGTACATTTAGCCTTCTGTTCCAGTCATCAAAATAGAATAATTTAATGTCTGAAGAGAAAGGTAGGAAAAATGATCATAAACACAAGATATTTCTGTCATAAGGAAACCTTGGTTACACAATATTAGATTACCCCTTAAATGCAATATTACATACCCTAATGTAAATGAATTAACATTTAATTTTGAAATATGACAATATTAATTAGACATCGTCACTGACTATACCTCGTGTTTTACTGTAGGAATGCTGTTGCCATTAAGCCAACTATATTGTACTATTAGATGACAAATTATACAAGTGTAGGCTATTACAGTGCTAAGCTCTATCCAAGATGATAAATATGGACAGATCATGTTATCTAATTGATCTGAATAGATATATTCATGCTTATGAATTCCAATCTGTTAGGATCTTAATTAACTTTCTGTTTACCATTATGTAGTGCTAGCCGAGTATGCCCAATAATGTTTGTACCAAGTTTTTTGCTGCTACCATGTTGTGCTGCTGCAATTTTGTGTTGCTACCATGCTGTGATGTTATGTGTTGCTGCCATGCTATGTTGATGTCTTTGGCCTCTCTTTATGTGGTGTTGTGTTGTCTCTTTTGTCAAGACGTGTTTTGTCCTATATTTTAATATTTTAATTTTTAATCACAGCCCCCGTCCCTGCAGGAGGCCTTTTGCCTTTTGGTAGGCCGTCATTGTAAATAAGAATACAATTCTGCTTTGTGTTTCAAGCCTCTCCAGTACAACATTTGTCAAATAGTCGTTAGAGCCTGAGAGCTGAATAGATTGGTGTATTTAAGGCTGGGAGTCGAGTGGTAAGAATGTTTGTGTGAGCGAGCCACCACGTTAAAAGACACCAGAACATCCAGACCTGTGTAAACTTTCTGAGTAGGCCTAGCTATGCAACAGGTATAGGTACAAGGACAAACTTAACAGTCTATTCACTTGAAATAATTGAGAACCTATTCACTCCAGGATTTCTTAAAACATTTCTTAAACGTGAATGTGGAGGTGTATGTAGCAAATATATTTTCTAGTCAATTATATTTTCTGGGCAATTACTTGACCATCTTTTGAGTTAACTTTCAAAAGAGAAAGTTGCATCACTGCACTTCAACAACAGCATCCAAAACTCCCCCGACATCTATTTTGTACATTACAGATATACAGTACTGCAAATGGTACATACTCAGTCAAATGTAATTTCGTGTAGCTATATTTACTCAATGTAGACTCATTGATATGGACATTATATGATTACAGTATATTTAGTATTTTGATTCTATGATATCTTATTTCTATGACATTCTATTTCTGGAGGAATATCTTCATCAGAAAATATAACTTGCCCAGGGACTGCAGTTGAAAATTATCTGGCTGGCTAAAACGGGCACTTTTAAAGTAATGTGGATTCATGTGCACTGTCCCTGTAAAACTAAATTAAGTAAAGTCAAGTAAAATAAGGGTAGTGTCTAGTGCTTGTAGTTTCCTATCCATTCCACCTGCTTTGGTGCAACTGATGGTGTACAGCTTTAACTAACCAACTCATGTAGAATTAATGAAGGACAATTACCCATTAATGACATACATGCATCTTTGTCATGGCCATTTGACACCTAGGCAGGATAAGGACCAATAGCTGTGCTGCAAATAAAGAGAAAGACAACTTACTTCTGGTTTTCTGTGACATCGGAGAGGAGTAGAAGTCTCTACACCAATGAGATGAGGTACAACCTGAAATCACAAGAGCATTTAGAAAGAAGAGGTGCGACTCTTCGTCTCAGTTAAAATCTTGATGCTTGCTTTATTTATCTAGATGCAGATGCTTTATTTATCTTATATACAATATGTAGGGTGAAAACGCGCTTTAGTGAAGAAATGTAACTTCCTTGTGATATAAAATGACTTTTACCAAGAAAAATATGATTATTCATGTTCTGAATTGTTCTGTGGGTTCTTTTACTAACATTTAATTAAGAGTATATACAAAAAGTCAGATTTCGTGACCAAATACATCCGATAATAAGCACCGAGCTCTGTTGACATAGTGGTGCAGCTTTCTCGCTGCAACTTTTTCCGGACTTTACATGTTGTGGTGGTGTCTTCAAAAAGAAATCTGCGGGTTACGAAAAGCTACATTTACATGACATGAGCTGAATTAAATGTAAAATGCTTTGAAAATAAAAAGGCTTGCGGTATGCTCAGTGCTCCGTTGACATTACACAGAGATACGCTATTGCGAGAAATATAATATAAATAAATATAAATATAATATAAAAATATATATTGTCAAAATGAATATATTGCCACGGCTGAATCTCTGTAGTTCAATGCTTCCCATTGTTTCCCCTTCTGGCTATTGGGATACAATTCATTGTGAGGTTTCAAAATGTACATGGGAAGGTAAACGATCCTGGATAAAATATGCACATTTACAAAGAGGGACAGATGTAGGAGGACTATCCGTACCAAACTTTAAATTGTATTTCAAGGCACTAGTATTTCACCCCATCCTAATTTGGTTTAGACAGGATTCTGCCCTCTGGCTGAGTATAGAGAGAAATATGGTGTCTCCTATTGCCCTGGAAGAGTTGGTCTTCACTGATATTGTCACGCCTTGGTCATTGTATTTTGTGTTTTCGTTATATTATTTGGTCAGGCCAAGTAGTGACATGGGTTTATGTTATTGTATTCTCGTATTGGGGTTTGTAGTATTTGGGATCGCGGCTGATTAGGGGTGTTGTATAGGCTTGGCTGCCTGAGGCGGTTCTCAATCAGAGTCAGGTGATTCTCGTTGTCTCTGATTGGGAACCGTATTTAGGTAGCCTGAGTTTCGCTTTGTATTTCGTGGGTGATTGTTCCTGTCTCTGTGTAGTTTCACCAGATAGGCTGTACTTAGGTTTCACGTTCCGTTTGTTGTTTTGTATTTTGTATAGTTATTTCATGTGTCACTTTTTCTATTAAAGTCATGAGTAACCACTACGCTGCATTTCGGTCCGACTCTCTTTCTACAAACGAAGAACGCCGTTACAGATATACTGTATCCCTTAAACAATGTCAACTATGCTTTGGTCCTATTATTGGTCCTACACAGACTTTGGTCCTACATAGATTGTATTTAACGCCAAGGAAAGGTTTATGATGAAATTACTCCTGAACTTCCAACTGTTCACTGTGTGCCCTAAATCAGGTAGGCACATTCCTTCATATGATGTGGGAGTGCCCTGCAGTTAAATGCTTCTGAGGCAAAGTTACAAAATTCATTTCAAAGTAGATTAACTTAAATATTCAATGCTTTGCATCTATTATGTTACTTAACGATGATAGCCCCTTGAATCTCTCCATCAATCAGAGAAGAGTACTGCTGGAAGGCAGCACTGATGCCAAAAACATTTGGCTCTAAGATGGCAACCACCTTACTCTCTCCCATTTAACCAGTGGATACAGTTACTATTAGAAGTTATAACATTAGAATTATCGACATAGAGAATGAACGGCGCTATTCAAGGAACAATTGAGGTCTGGACAAATATACTTGAATCTGTAAAGAACAATCTCAGCTACAAACCAATAACATTTATATTTATTTTCTATTTTGTTCCTTAATTTTCCCCCAAAAAATCTCTGACCACCTTTTATTTATTTACCCTAATTTTGGCCATTCTACAAGTGTAAAAACTCCAATAAGTGTAAAAACCTATTGTACCCATTGGTCAACATATGTGTTTATCCCTAATATATGCCGAACTCCTGGGGCGTCAGGGTAGCCTAGTGGTTAGAGCGTTGGGCTAGTAACTGGAAGGTTGCAAGTTCAAACCCCCGAGCTGACAAGGTACAATTCCTGAACAGGCAGTTAACCCACTGTCCCTAGGCCGTCATTGAAAATAAGAATTTGTTCTTAACTGACTTGCCTAGTTAAATAAAGGTCAATTTTTTTTTAAAAATGTAAAACTCGATGTGTTATTGACAATTATTATATCAAGGTATTGTGTATATTTTAAATCTCTTATAAAGGGGATAGAAAATATAAACCGACTTGTAAGTCCTTATTCATTTTCAAGTTGCCTGCCTACGCAGTATGGTTAACCTTTTATTAGAGAATATCCAACATACTGTATTTCCCTCACTCTTACTCATTGAATTCCAATTTGTATGTAGTCGGGGCATGAATATTGCATAACCTTCCTCCTTTTGAGACAGAGGCAGAAAATTGTACTTGAAGCACAAATCAATGTTCTACAAATATACATTCATTCAAGTTGTATTGCAAGAGTTACTGAATTATTGTTACCTTGAGGCTGATTTAGCAGCCATAAAGGTTACCATTACATTGTCCAACCTTTGTGTGCTTACTTTTTATTCCAACATGTTTGCACTTAATTACTTAGTTATTACTGCTTATTAATTCTGTTTTTTTCCACTGATTTCACCAGCCATGGTATTTTTGTGTATAATGTCTTCCACTGAGGAATATGCATAGAACTAAGAATGAGAATACTATAATGGAAATGAACCTTCTTATGATAGTCTAATGGACAGCCATTTTGTTCAGCGAGTTGGTCAACCATGGTTTGCCAGTGCCGTGAAAATATACTGTGTAAAATAATGCATTTTTAGAATGTACATGCACTGTTAACTAGCTAGCCAGACAGTGTTGGAGGATCTTTTCCCCCAATATGTCCTTATCAATAAAACATTTCACAATACAGTGCAGAGCGTTCAATTTGGCTGCTGGAGAGCAAGGAGACCCCAGCTCCGCTAAAACCATTGACAATTTTGTGCCATTTTCAAGGGATTGTTAATGAAATGTAATAGCTATCTTTTTGGTTTTAATATCATCACCTCTACACATCCAGTTATGCCACATTTAGCTAGCTCTATCATGAGAGTTATATAACAAGTAACTGCAACCTTCTCATGATCAGTAAACATCAATTGATCATGTCATTTCAGATACATGAGGGTAGCCTATCCATTTGGCATGTAGCTAGTTAGCTAGCTAAGCAAACAACTTGTGTCATTTAACTTGTCATCTGAGATTAGGTTTTTGGAAAGAGCTTTACATCGGCAAGTCCTCGTCCTGGTAAAGTTGTCAGTCGGAATACCGTCATCACCATTATAGAAAGAAAATCTAACAATATTTGGATATAGCCATCTAGTTTATTTTAGATTGTTAATTAGCCATATTTGTGTGATCTATTATTAGCTAGCTAGCCAATTTGACATGGTCCATCAATCAATGTAGCCTATCATGTCTGTCTGCAGCAGTCATGATTAAACACCCTTAAAACAATGTTGAAAAGCTACATTTGCTAGGTAGGCCTAAGTTGGTTGAAGAAAAAAGGACATGTCACGCCCTGACCTTAGTTATCTTTGTTTTCTTTATTATTTTGGTTAGGTCAGGGTGTAACAAGGGTGGTTGGTTTAGTTTTTGTCCTGTCTAGGGTTTTTTGTATATCTATGGGGTTTTAGTATATCTAGGTATATGTAGGTCTATGGTGGCCTGAATTGGTTCCCAATCAGAGACAGCTGTTTATCGTTGTCTCTGATTGGGGATCCTATTTAGGTTGCCATTTTCCCTTTTGGTTTTGTGGGTTATTGTCTATGTGTAGTTGTGTACTTCACGTTCGTTTTGTTATTTTGTTTGTTTAGTGTCCTTCGTTTAAATACAAAATAATGTATTCATCTCACGCTGCGCCTTGGTCTCCTCGTTATGATGAACGTGACAGAATAACCCATCAAACAAGGACCAAGCAGCGTGAAAAGGAGGAACAGCGCTTAATGGGGAGATGGACCTGGGAGGAAATATTAGATGGAGCAGGACCTTTGACACAGCCGGGGGAGTATCGCCGTCCTCAGGAGGGGTTAGAGGCAGCAAAAGCGGAACGGCGATGCTACGAGGAGAAATACATGAGAATAGAGGAAGAGTGAAGATATGAAGGTACACGGCTAGCACGGAAGCCCGAGAGGCAGCATTGAGTGTTTTTTGTATATCTATGGGGTTTTAGTATGTCTAGGTATATGTAGGTCTATGGTGGCTGGAATTGGTTCCCAATCAGAGACAGCTGTTTATCGTTGTTTCTGATTGGGGATCCTATTTAGGTTGCCATTTTCCCTTTTGGTTTTGTGGGTTATTGTCTATGTGTAGTTGCATGTCAGCACTCGTGTTTATAGCTTCACGTTCGTTTTGTTATTTTGTTAGTTTGTTTAGTGGTCTTCGTTTAAATAAAGAAGAATGTATTCATCTCATGCTGCGCCTTGGTCTCCTCGTTATGATGAACGTGACAGTACATTAGGTCTACTTACCACTATATGTTTTGCTAACTGTACAAAGTTTCTACCGGTAGCTTGCAAGTAAACATTATCAGCTAACAGTAAATCGGCAAATGTGCCCTTCTGCTACTTGACAGGCAGAGCCCCCAAAGGATGGGAAATTGACCTAAACCACTCATACATGTCAGGTATAGTTCACTTTTATTTTATATTACTAAAAAATCAAATTAATGGTGGCCAATATTAAGAGATAGTGACTATTCTCACATTACAATTACATGAACAAGTGATGTTTACTGATCATGAAAAGCATGCAAATACTTGGTGAGAGCATCCTGACTGGATGCATCACTGCCTGGTATGGCAACTGCTCAGCCTCCGAGCGCAAGGCACTACAGAGGGTAGTGTGTACGGCCCAGTACATCACTGGGGCCAAGCTTCCTGTCATCCAGAACCTCTATACAAGGTGGTGTCAGAGGAAGGCCCTAAAAATGGTCAAAGACTCCAGCCACCCAAGTCAAATGGCTACCCAGACAATTTGCATTGCACCTTCTTTACTTCGCTGCTACTCTCTGTTATTATCTATGCATAGTCACTTTAATAACTCTACCTACATGTACATATTACCTCAAATACCTTAACTAACCGGTGCCCCCGCACATTGATTCTGTACAGGTACCTCCTGTATAGTCTCCCTATTGTTATTTTACTACTGCTCGTTAATTATTTGTTACTTTAATCTCTTACTTTTTTAATGTATTTTCTTAAAACTGCATTGTTGGTTAAGGGCTTGTAAGTAAGCACTTCACTGTAAGGTTGTTGTATTCGGCGCATGTGACTAATAGAATTTGATTTGATGATAGAGCTAAATATGTGCAATGGTTTTGCATGGAATAATTTGAAATGTGTAGTTCTGACTATGCTTTAAATAGGTGATATTACAACCAAATAGTTCATATTTATTTAACAATCCCTTTAAACGGCACAGATTTGCCAATGGTTTTAGCGGAGCTGGGGGTCCCTGACCAATATGGCTGCCATTTTCATCCCATTCTGGAACCTTGAGGGTTTATGACATAGTAATATGACTCTAGTAATCTAATAGGATTTCTATGAGCATATGCCTAGGTTTGAATATACAGTGTTCCAATTCATAGTAGTTGTTATAGTAGTTTGCAATACAGTAAATTTAGCAACTACTGTTCACATTTTGCAACAAAATGTGATTGTTTTTCTCACTGAAATGAAACCATAAAAATTATGAATAAACAGACCAATCTCTTTCATAAATTCTAAACATGAAACTATTAATTTGTTATAGCCACTGCATGTATGTTGTTTTAGCCACTGCATGTATGTTGTTATGTATGCTGTTATTGCTGCTGCACGTATGTTGTAATAGCCATGGCACATATGTTGTTATAGCCACTGCATGTAGGCTGTTATAGCCACTGCATGTAGGCTGTTATAGCCACTGCATGTAGGCTGTTATAGCCACGGCACATATGTTGTTATAGCCACTGCATGTAGGCTGTTATAGCCACTGCATGTAGGCTGTTATAGCCACTGCATGTAGGCTGTTATAGCCACTGCATGTAGGCTGTTATAGCCCCTTCGTGTTTGCTGTTATAGCCACTGCATGTATGTTGTTATAGCCACTGCATGTATGTTGTTATAGCCATTTTACATATGTTGTTATAGCCATTTTACATATTGTCACGCCTTGGTTTTAGTATTTTGAGTTTTCTTTATTTATTTGGTTGGCCAAGGTGTGACATGGGTTTATTTTGTGGTGTGTTTTTGTATTGGGGTTTTAGTAGGTATTGGGATTGTGGCTGGGTAGGGTTGTCTAGGAAAGTCTATGGTTGCCTGAGGCGGTTCTCAATCAGAGTCAGGTGATTATCGTTGTCTCTGATTGGGAACCATATTTAGGCAGCCATATTCTTTGAGTGTTTCGTGGGTGATTGTTCCTGTCTCTGTGTTAGTTGTCACCAGATAGGCTGTATAGGTTTTCACGTTTCCGTTTGTTGTTTTTGTATTGTTCGTGTTTTTCTTCATTAAAGATGTATCGAACTAACCACGCTGCATTTTGGTCCGACTCTCCTTCGACGGAAGAAAACTATAACACATATGCTGTTATAGCCACTGCATGTATGTTATAGCCACTGCACCAATGTTGTTATAGCCACTGCATGTATGCTGTTATAGCTACTGCATGTTTGTTGTTATCGCCACTGCACCAATGTTGTTATAGCCACTGCATGTGAGGACAGACGATGAACACAAGAAGCAAGTACAGGGAGTGAACATTTAATGAAACAAGGACAGGAACAGAATACAGACAGCGTCTGGACAGGAGTCAACAAAAACGACATTAATGCTGACGCAGGGACCAAACCGAGGAACAGACAGGAGGGGCAATCAACAAGGCAATGGAGTCCATTTGAGTCCAGCGAGCGCTGATGCGCGTAATGATGGTGACAGGTGTGCACAATGATGGACAGCCAGGCGCTCGAGGAGGAGCGGGAGCAGGCTTGACAGTACCCCCCCAACTCCAGGGTGAGCATGACATGCCGGCCGAGGTATGGGCGCTGGACAAACAGGCTGAGGCATAGAAGCCCGACGAGCCAGCTGGTGTGGGAGCCTGACGAGCCGGCTGAGGCATCCCTTTTTTATTTAACCAGGCAAGTTAGTTAAGAACAGATTCTTATTTTCAATGATGGCCTAGGAACAGTGGGTTAACTGCCTGTTCAGGGGCAGAACGACAGATTTGTACCTTGTCAGCTCGGGGGTTTGAACTTGCAACCTTCCGGTTACTAGTCCAACGCTCTAACCACTAGTCCAACGCTCTAACCACTAGGCTACCCTGCCGCATGACGTGGGATGTGAGCCTGCTGATTTGCCGACTGAGGCGTGGGAGCCCAACAAGCCGGCTGAGGCATGACGTGGGATGGGCACCTGCCGAGCAAACCAAGGCAGGGTAACCACTCAAGCCAGCTAAGGCGTGGAAGCCCGGCGAGCCAGCTGAGGCCCCCCCGGTTCCCACAGCATCCGGACCCGACGTCACCAACAAAACATGATGCTGATGATGCTTCAAATATTTGTGTCAGCATTCTGTGAGGACAGACGCTGGAGACGAGAAGCAAGTACAGGGAGTGAACATGTAATGAAACAAGGACATGAACAGAATACAGACAGCATCTGGACAGGGGAAAACAAAACCGACAACGATGACACAGGGATCTAACTGAGGAACAGATAGATATAGGAGGTGCAATTAACAAGGTACCTGCAAAACACCAGTCTCAGCGTCAACAGTGAAGAGGCGACTCCGGGATGCTAGCCTTCTAGGCAGAGTTGCAAAGAAAAAGCCATATCTCTGACTGGCCAACAAAAATAAAAGATTAAGATGGGCAAAAGAACACAGACACTAGACAGAGAAACTCTGCCTCGAAGGCCAGCATCCCGGAGTCACCTCTTCATTGTTAACGTTGAGATTGGTGTTTTGCGGGTGCTATGTAATGAAGCTGCCAGTTGAGGACTTGTGAGGCTTCTGTTTCTCAAACTAGACACACTAGACACCAGGGCCTCCCACTCCTCTTTCTATTCTGGTTAGGGCCAGTTTGTGCTGTTCTGTGAAGGGAGTAGTACACAGCGGTGTACAAGATCTTCAATTTCTTGGCAATTCCTCGCATGGAATTGCCTTCATTTCTCCGGACAAGAATGGACTGATGAGTTTCATAAGAAAGTACTTTGTTTCTGGCCATTTTGAGCCTGTAATCGAACCCACAGATGCTGATGCTCCAGATACTCAACTCGTCAAAAGAAGGCCAGTTTTATTGCTTCTTTAATCAGTAAAACAGTGTTCAGCTGTGCTAACATAATTGCAAAAGGGTTTTCTAATGATTAGCCTTCTAAAATGATAACTTGGATTAGCTAACACAATGTGCCAGTGATGGTTACTGATAATGGGCCTCTGTACACCTATGATATTCCATTAAAATATCTGCCGTTTCCAGCTACAATAGTCATTTACACCATGAACAATGTCTACACTGTATTTCTGATCCATTTGATGTTATTTTAATGGACAAAAAAACCTACATTTTTAATTGACCCCAACATTTTGAACGGTAGTGTATGTTTTTGGCCAAGTGTTTTCGTAACCCTAGTACCAAAAACAAGAACAGTAGGCCTATACAGCTCAGTCAGCTGTGTGTGGTTAGTTACAGTTGAAGTCGAAAGTTTACATACACTTAAACGCATCTACTTTGTGCATGACACAAGTCATTTTTCCAACAATTGTTTACAGACAGATTATTTTGACGAATACGCTGATTCGGTGTGCGAGTTCATTAGAACGTGCGTTGAAGATGTCGTTCCCATAGCAACGATTAAAACATTCCCTAACCAGAAACCGTGGATTGATGGCAGCATTCGCGTGAAACTGAAAGCGTGAACCACTGCTTTTAATCAGGGCAAGGTGTCTGGTAACATGACCGAATACAAACAGTGCAGCTATTCCCTCCGCAAGGCTATCAAACAAGCTAAGTGTCAGTACAGAGACAAAGTAGAATCTCAATTCAACGGCTCAGACACAAGAGGCATGTGGCAGGGTCTACAGTCAATCACGGACTACAGGAAGAAATCCAGCCCAGTCACGGACCAGGATGTCTTGCTCCCAGGCAGACTAAATAACTTTTTTGCCCACTTTGAGGACAATACAGTGCCACTGACACGGCCTGCAACGAAAACATGCGGTCTCTCCTTCACTGCAGCCGAGGTGAGTAAGACATTTTAACGTGTTAACCCTTGCAAGGCTGCAGGCCCAGACGGCATCCCCAGCCGCGCCCTCAGAGCATGCGCAGACCAGCTGGCCGGTGTGTTTACGGACATATTCAATCAATCCCTATACCAGTCTGCTGTTCCCACATGCTTCAAGAGGGCCACCATTGTTCCTGTTCCCAAGAAAGCTAAGGTAACTGAGCTAAATGACTACCGCCCCGTAGCACTCACTTCCGTCATCATGAAGTGCTTTGAGAGACTAGTCAAGGACCATATCACCTCCACCCTACCTGACACCCTAGACCCACTCCAATTTGCTTACCGCCCAAATAGGTCCACAGACGATGCAATCTCAACCACACTGCACACTGCCCTAACCCATCTGGACAAGAGGAATACCTATGTGAGAATGCTGTTCATCGACTACAGCTCGGCATTCAACACCATAGTACCCTCCAAGCTCGTCATCAAGCTCGAGACCCTGGGTCTCGACCCCGCCCTGTGCAACTGGGTACTGGACTTCCTGACGGGCCGCCCCCAGGTGGTGAGGGTAGGTAACAACATCTCCTCCCCTCTGATCCTCAACACTGGGGCCCCACAAGGGTGCGTTCTGAGCCCTCTCCTGTACTCCCTGTTCACCCACGACTGCGTGGCCATGCACGCCTCCAACTCAATCATCAAGTTTGCGGACGACACAACAGTGGTAGGCTTGATTACCAACAACGACGAGACGGCCTAGAGGGAGGAGGTGAGGGCCCTCGGAGTGTGGTGTCAGGAAAATAACCTCACACTCAACGTCAACAAAACTAAGGAGATGATTGTGGACTTCAGGAAACAGCAGAGGGAACACCCCCCTATCCAGATCGATGGAACAGTAGTGGAGAGGGTAGCAAGTTTTAAGTTCCTCGGCATACACATCACAGACAAACTGAATTGGTCCACTCACACAGACAGCATCGTGAAGAAGGCGCAGCAGCGCCTCTTCAACCTCAGGAGGCTGAAGAAATTCAGCTTGTCACCAAAAGCACTCACAAACTTCTACAGATGCACAATCGAGAGCATCCTGGCGGGCTGTATCACAGCCTGGTACGGCAACTGCTCCGCCCTCAACCGTAAGGCTCTCCAGAGGGTAGTGAGGTCTGCACAACGCATCACCGGGGGCAAACTACCTGCCCTCCAGGACACCTACACCACCCGATGTTACAGGAAGGCCATAAAGATCATCAAGGACATCAACCATCCGAGCCACTGCCTGTTCACCCCGCTATCATCCAGAAGGCGAGGTCAGTACAGGTGCATCAAAGCTGGGACCGAGAGACTGAAAAACAGCTTCTATCTCAAGGCCATCAGACTGTTAAACAGCCACCACTAACATTGAGTGGCCGCTGCCAACACACTGACACTGGCTCAATTCCAGCCACTTTAATAATGGGAATTGATGGGAATGATGTAAATATATCACTAGCCACTTTAAACAATGCTACCTTATATAATGTTACTTACCCAACATTATTCATCTCATATGCATACGTATATACTGTACTCTATATCATCGACTGCATCCTTATGTAATACATGTATCACTAGCCACTTTAACTATGCCACTTTGTTTACATACTCATCTTATATGTATATACTGTACTCGATACCATCTACTGTATCTTGCCTATGCTGCTCTGTACCATCACTCATTCATATATCCTTATGTACATATTATTTATCCCCTTACACTGTGTATAAGACAGTAGTTTACGAATTGTTAGTTAGATTACTTGTTGGTTATTACTGCATTGTTGGAACTAGAAGCACAAGCATTTCGCTACACTCGCATTAACATCTGCTAACCATGTGTATGTGACAAATAAAATTAGATTTGATTTGATTTGACTTATAATTCACTGTATCACAATTCAAGTTGGTCAGAAGTTTACATACAATAAGTTGACTGTGCCTTTAAACAGCTTGGAAAATTCCAGAAAATGATGTCATGGCTTTCGAAGCTTCTGATAGGCAAATGGACACCATTTGAGTCAATAGGAGATGTACCTGTGGATGTATTTCAAGGCCTACCTTCACACTCACTCCCTCTTTGCCTGACATCATGGGAAATTCAAAAGAAATCCGCCATGAACTCAGAAAGAAAAATTATAGACCTCCACAAGTCTGGTTCATCCTTGGGAGCAATTTCCTAATGCCTGAAGGTATCACGTTCATCTGTATAAACAATAGTATGCAAGTATAAACACCATGGGACCACTTAGCAGTCATCAAGCTCAGGAAGGAGACGCGTTCTGTCTCCTAGAGATGAACGTACTTTGGTGCGAAAAGTGCAAATCAATCCCAGAGCAGTAAAGGACCTTGTGAAGATGCTGGTGGAAGCAGGTACAAAAGTATCTGTATCCACAGTAAAACGAGTCCTATATCGACATAACCTGAAAGGCCGCTCAGCAAGGAAGAAGCCACTGCTCCAAAACCTCCATAAAAAAGCCAGAATACGGTTTGCAACTAAACATGGGGACAAAGATCGCACTTTTTGGAGAAATGTCCTCTGGTCTGATGAAACAAAAATAGAACTGTTTGGCCGTAATGAATCCGTAAGGAATCGTGATGAACTGAGTTTAAATGTATTTGGCTAAGGTGTATGTAAACTTCCGACTTGAACTGTATATATTCAGACCATAGACAGTGAGAATCACTGAGAATAGCGTATTAGCATTGCATATGGGGGAACGCTAGCAAACAATATCATTATACATACTCAACACTTCCTTTCATCTCAAAGGCCATGATAGCTTATCAAACAGGCAAGGTGCAAGGGCAACTATATGCATTTGCCAGCACCCCACACACAAAGAGGCAAGCTCAGTGGATTATAAATAACACCAGAGGCGAATTTACGATGATCAAAGGTTTGGAGGAGCTTTTTTACTGAGCACAATTTCATTTCCTTCCAATCTGTCGGCAAGATTAAGTGCACACATCACAAATGAGTGTCATTCGTTTTGATGTCAGAGAGACTGGAAGGTAAAATGGACGCTATAGTGCACATACAGTAGACACAGCTGTTCCCTATAGTCTGCCAAATGAAAATCACTAATCCCTATTATCCCATTCTGACTGATATTTATACGAATGAGGATTGGTCAAAACCATAGTCTACTCAATGGGGATTGGTCAAAGACATACCCCACCTAATGATGGTTGGTCAAAGCAAGGCCCCCACCTGCTCCATATTATTAGAAAAAAAGTGATCATGCCTTATCACAGATACTGTATCAAGTTTAAATGTAAAATGATTAACTCAACAATAGAGGTTAACAGGAACCAACTGGCAACCTACGGTAGTTGATAGTCTTCAACATAGTCAGAGAAAGATAAGTTGATATTATTAAAGTCTATTGATTCATGTTTTTCTACCAAATTCAAATGAGAATGTAGCGCCAATTGATCCATCAATCTCTAATTTCAAATCAAATCAAATGTTATTTTTCACTTGCACGTATTTAGCAGATGTTTTGTGGGTGTAGCAAAATGCTTGTCATTTGTTGTATACTCAGCAACAAATGCTGTAACGATGCCGGCAATGGAAGCGAAGGGACACAGTGTCGCCAGGCAAAGCCCCAGCAAAGTCTTCTTGGCTTGCAGGGAGATGGAGTTGGAATCAGCCTCCATAGAGTGTTTGCCTGAGACTCAATGGCAAATGACTGTGTCAACATGTCTTTTAAAGGACTAGTGGGCACTGGGTCACTAGAACCCTCTGAGAAGTAGGCTTCTGTAGGTTTTCCACTGCTGAACCATGTCTGACTTGTGGCTTAGTGTAAGACCTTATAAAAGCTCATACATGCTTATGAGAATAACACGCTATACTGGCAGACTTTAAGTAAAGGAACACATTTTATTAACAAATGATCAGCTGCAGGCATAGCTGATTCATCTGAGATTACCTTCACGTTTTCTGTAGAAAATATGTGTATCTTCTTTCTATAAACATGCACAGATATTTAGTATGAATTAGGATCCCCATTACCTGCTGCTAAGGCCAAACAGCGTTAAAACAGTTACAGCACAAAAAACATGATAACAGCCTATTTCATAAATAACACAATACATCATACAATACATTATTACTCTAATATTACACATATAAAATATAAACTCCACTATCCCACTACATTACAATGAGTGTATATTTGTGTGGAGAGTGTGTGTGGCTATGTGTGTCACGGCCGTCGAATGAAGAGGACCAAAGCGCAGCGTGGTGAGCGTACATTTCTCTTTATTATGGAATGACGCCAACAAAACAAGAAACTAATGAAACAACCGTGGCGCTTACAGGGCTAAGTGCCGCTAAAAAGATAACTGCCCCCAACGAAAGGAGGGAAAGGGCTACCTAAGTATGGTTCCCATTCAAAGACAATGATAGGCAGCTGTCCCTGATGGAGAACCATACCCGTCCAAAACATAGAGATAAAAAAAATCATAGAAAACAAAAACATAGAATGCCCACCCCAAATCACACCCTGACCAAACCAAATAGAGACATAAAAAGACTCTCTAAGGTCAGGGCGTGACAATGTGTGTGTGTGTGTGTATTTGTGTTTGTATGTGTGTGTGTCTCTTCATAGTCTGCGTTGTGCTGTGAGGTGCTTCTACACCTGCATTGCCTGCTGTTTGGGGTTTTAGGCTGGGTTTCTGTACAGCACTTTGAGATATCAGCTGATGTAAGAAGGGCCATATAAATACCTTTGATTTGATTTGTTTTATCTGTTTTTTAATGTGTAGTCATGGCTCTATGTAGTACTGTGTGTACTGTGTGAGTCTCTTCTGGACTTGTGGACTGTGAAGGCGTCTGGTGTATATGGGTGTCTGAGCTGTGTGCTAGCTCTTTGAAGTTTGGTGCTGGACAGATATGCTTCCACTTGTATCTAAGTAAGCCTGTTGAATAATGAATATATTGTTAAATAATGTTCATTCATTTTAACATTTTATTAGATTAAATCTCTATGGTCTGGATAATGGATACTTCCTTTCTAATAATATTGCAACAAACAAAATAACAAAAAATGGGAAAGGACATGAAAATGTAAAGCACATGTCATAACACTACATTGGTGTGATTCTAACTGGGCCTGAATCAAGGTCTGTTGGCCTATCTAACACATCAAGGATCTCATTAAGCACTCCCCATGCTCCTCTACACACACACACACACACACACACACACACACACACACACACACACACACACACACACACACACACACACACACACACACACACACACACACACACACACACACACACACACACACACACACACACACACACACACACACACACACACACACACACACACACTAACTTTGAACCATAGACAGGCTACCAGCTGGAGACGCACAGGGTGTTGTGTGACGGTACTCTGGTCCAGACACTGAGCTGCCCCTCAGATCAAGCCATCACCATTTGAAAATCAACATGGCCCGCTAGAGCTCAACGCTCCCCCAGGGAGAGGGAGAGATGTATGGAAGCAGGTTGTGTGTGTGTGTCTATCTGTGTGTGCACATACCCACACTGGCGTGTCTCTGTGTGTGTATGTGAATTTAGGGGGGTCCTGAAGAGAGAGAGTGCGATTAGCCTATTAAGCATGCATCATCAGAGTGCCTCCAAGCTGCCTCTGCATTGGTGGAGCGTCAAGATAAATAGCCTTAATATCCCAGCGCATTGCGACGCTAACATAGCAACAGTTGCTTTTCTCTCCTTAGCTGGGAGTGTGGGGGTGGTGACAGACGGAGATACCGGCCTTTAGAAAGTAGTCTGACCACCCCACCCCACCCAGTTCCCCCCAAAGCCACAACGAGTTAGGAGGCCCAGTGGGAGTGGGACGTTCAAACAATGGGAGAAAGGTGGGTTTTCCCTTTCCAATTCCCGATGGTGACAGCGTGACCTTGTGGTCCTGGGTAAATAAAGAGTGAAATACCCCAACAGCTAGCCTGCTGACCTCTGAATCCCCCCTTCCCCTCCCAATCCCACACACATCACCATCCCCAAACCCATCCCCCCTCAGACATGCACTTTGGAACCTTTGGAGATGCTTTCCTTTGTGTCTGTCACCCTTGGAGAAAGTTGGACAGAGGAGAGAAGTTGTTTGCTCGTGACAGTAAGATTGTACTTCGAGTTTTAAGTTAGAACTACAAAGTGAATTAGTTTCTGCATTGAGATTGTGCTTGATTGGAAAGTCTTCTAATTCTTCTTGTGTTCATAACAAGTTGAGTCTCTTTCTCATGCTCACGTTTACTCTCCATTGTAAAAATACATACTGTTGCAGTAGCGAAAGAGAGGTGAGCGAAATACCAAATGCAGCAATTACAGAACTAGTGTTGAGGCATGATGTTGATGATTAGAGTCCTTTATAGTGACTCAGTTTCCATTTAGCTACTAGACTGTCTAGAGCTTTGCTGCAAGGATATATGTTTGTGAAATTGAAAAGCACAGAAAACAGCATAGTAATAATTGATGTCAGAAAACCACTTACAGCAAAATATCACAAATGAACTGTGTGCAAAGATAGTGCCTAAAAGATATAATAGTATTTCAAGATTCACTCAACACTCCCTTTGTGTTGATGTTTGTGTGAAAATGTGATTGCTCTTCTAAGGGAAAGCGAAACATATAAAGAGTCCCATCTCCAGTTTCAATCTTCAGACAGAAATTGACACTTACAAAAAGGCACAAAGCAATCTGGAGTCATCATCCTCCCACTTTTTTTTTATTCTATCGCTCTTTTCTTTCTTTCTCCCTCACCACAGACAGCGGTATAACTTGACTGATGGCCATCTTGGGAAATTAATATTTGCTGAAACGCTGTCCTTGAAAATGAATTTAGGAGAACACAGCAGGTTCGGTGTGAACTGTGAGGGGAAGCATTAAAGGGATTTACTGTGTAGTCTGACTTCTGTTGACCATCTTCCTTTTGCTCCTTTAACTTTGGACTGTCTTTCAAATGACTATGGAATGACTAAGGTATGACTACAGTATGATTACGATGTAAATGCGGTTGTGACTACAGTATGACTACGGTATGACTACATTATGTCTATGGTATGACTACAGTATGACTATGGTATAACTACAGTGTGATTATAGTATGACTACGGTATGACTATGGTATGAATACGGTATGACTACGGTATGACTACAGTATCACTAAGGTATGATTACGGTATGACTATGGTATGAATACGGTATGACTACGGTATGACTACAGTATCACTAAGGTATGATTACGGTATGACTATGGTATGACTACTGTATAACTATGCAGTAAAGTAAACTAGCAGTAAAGGTTTGAAGTGTGATGATTTAGGTTAAAGCATTCCTTTTCTTGTGCTGTTTGACCACAAACTATTTCTGACAGGCTCTTAGCAACAAAAAATACCTAGAGAATTCAAAGGAATAAGTGTGCACATCATCTTTGACCATTTGACCCTTTCATACAAATGTTTTTGCAGATCAGTCAAATCCATTAGGCTTTGTGAGTCTGACTGAGGGATTTTGAAGGCATGGCATGGCATAGAAGATCAAAATTATGTGTTTTTCCAGCTACTGTAGATCTACACCTTCAAGTGTTATTTTGACCAGTTTAATATGACCTTGATGTCCTGCTATTCTACGTTCCTTGATGTCCAGGTGTTCCACATTCCACATTCCTCTGCCGATGCTTTATTTCCAGGGACAGTCAGACACACTGTTAGGCTATGACATCGTGTCATCTGCACTGGATATTCACTTTGATCCGATTGCAGCGGTGTGAGGTGTCAAGCCAACCTGTGGCAATAAAGAAATCATCCCGGCCTTAGCCCGCTCCCTTTCCTCCACAAAGCCAATATTATCTGGCTTTCGCCTTAGATTGTTATAGAACTGATGGAAAAAGTGTAAAAAGTGAGAGAAAGAAGTGAGAAGCTGCCTTGGTGAAGTCATGTGGACCAGTGACCTCATGTTAGGTCAACAATGGTTCATTTGGAGCCAACACAGAGGAAAATAATCAATATGGTTGTAAATAAAAATTACTTCACCCCTTTTTATAACACCCTCCACACCTGTCATTGTAACAAAGTGTGGTAAGGACCCATCGGTATGCAGACAATCAATGTCCCCAATAAGAATCACTTTCCGCTAAATTTGTATGGATGAAGTTCCCCCCCGAATCTTTGAAGAAAAGGAGAATCAGTGTTTATCTCAGGAGAATTGATGGGTGGACAGTCTGAGGATTGGATCTGGCTGCACTTTAATGATGTTTCACTTTCAAGACCTAGACGTGTATTAGACTCTCCAGATGGCCAATTGCAGAACACAGATGGGGGTAATTGGCCAAAGGTGTCAATATTATGTCTCAACCACCACTCTGTTTACACATCATCCCCCCTCTCAAGGAGCGGACGCTACAACCATGAAGTCTTCTCCGCAGTAATTGCCAGACCTTAGGGCGAGGGCAATGCTCTCTTTGAGGCACATGGGCGATGGCGAGGCGACCGCTTTCTTTGCAGCTTGATGCGTGCTACATTTCTCCATTTGAAATTTCCACCTGGAAATGGCAGGAGCCTCCCCTCGCCTTGTGGGAAGCAGTCAGGGGGCAAAAGAGTAGCTCTGTCTGACCAGGCATTACCTCTCCAACTTAACGGTAAATTGTCCCTATGGAACACACCTCCATAGGGAGATGGCTTGAGGACGACTGGGAGTTTGAAGACCCACTGCCAAGGGACATACAGTATACTGTAAAGACACTACAGAGCCAAGTTCACTGCTAAGATCCTAGAACAACCAGGCCATGGATTGAAGATGGATTGTAAACGCCTAATATATGGCTGGGAGGTGATATAGACCAAAGACCTATAGACTCAGCACCCTGAACCTATGATTAAACAGTTAACCATAGAAAGGACAGAAAACTATGAAAAAGTAGTAGCTTACCTCCACCTTCCACCTGAACATAATAGTCAGGCATCAAAGACTATAATATGATTAGGATCTCACAAATGCATCTGTTGGTCTTTGTCCATTGAATAAACCGAAGAGAAGCTCAATAGGTTAGGCATAGGTATCATTGATAGCATCGTGTCCACTGAGAGACACAGAGAGCTGTGTTGTTTTTGCTGTTACTGTAGCTATCCTATAGTTTATGTAATGGTCATTAAAATCCTTTAAGGGCTAATTAATGTGCAGACATTTTTACCCTTCCAATGTCTGGACCAAAACAGTGACTCACTTCCTATATCAGTGACTGATAAAATGTTGGAGGTGGGTTTTTTTTCACACTGTACACTACTCACCCTGAACATCATGTCAGCGGTGTCAGAATTAGAAATGTGAGTGAAATGCTGATGTATCCGCATCACGGTCCAGGGTAGCCCACTCTACTACACCAAGCGAGGTAATCACAATCTCACCTCAGCAGCACCTTTCATGCTATGTCTCTCTGATCAGACGTACTGTACTGTGCCCTGAATGCAAAGTATTATCCCGGCGAGGCCCATCACCCAGCCGTTCCCAGGTGGCACTACTTACTATGTAATTAGGGCCCATTGCATGTGGCGGCTCTCATTTCTTGGAAAGCGCATTGGTTTAATTGTAGCATAATCCCTACTGATGGGAGTGTCTGGTCTTAATGCTCGTCAGCTGAAAGAAATGGCTTGCTAATTTGTGCTGTAAATTTGAGCATATATCGATGAAACGGTTTGTATCTAACTTAAAGGTGTCATTAGAGTAAGATCTATATAAGGTCAGCTTGATCGCTAGGGAAAGTGCAATTAAACGAGACAGCAGATTTAAAGTAGGATTTACAAAGGTTTAATTTTCCCTCCAGGTATTTTTTGAAGCACTGTGCATCAAAACATGCGAAGGCCCTATCGTAGTTCAATGTGTAAATGTGTTGTTTTGCAATTACCGCCATTCAACTCCTGTAGCTAACCTTTCCTCCAAAACGAATAAAGCACTTCACATGATAGTGAGCGTAGATATGAACACGCAGAAATGAAAGTGAAGCTTCAGCGACACGTAGCTTGCTTTTCTTATTATACACACACCACTCTTGTGATGAAAGCTCGCTCAACTCATTTGCTGGTCGGTTGGTCACTAAAGAGCTCAAGATAATCTATCAATAGGCTTATACATTTTAAAAATTATTTTATTGACCAAAAGGCCAAAGGATTCTGAATAAAACCCAATTCAATGAATAACCATTTCTATGGTGTGCTCTATATAGCCGTGCTCTATAAGGTCTAGTGACCCTGTGAGCTCTGAATGCAGTAAAGCACAGTGACTTGATTGAGTCAGGGAGGGAGGCCACTCACACACACTGAGGGTAGGGAGCATTGACTAACATCCTTGTTGAGTAAGCCGCACTTGGTCGGCAAGCACCTGACAAGCCTCTCACTGGAGAGGATTTCATTACTCTGAGGTTCGTAAACACTTTCATCCGAGAGCTGCCCAGCCACCACAGACACTCTGGAGAATCATCTGTCTCTTTAAATTGTTTGAAGCTTTTAGTTCCCTGTCTACACATACTGGCACTCACTCACTCGCTCACTCACTCACTCACTCACTCACTCACTCACTCACTCACTCACTCACTCACCTCTACACCCACAAACTCTCTCACTGATACCCCAGCAGCAACGCTTCCTAATCTCACTCTTCCTCAGCATGTGTTCATCTCATTTCACTCTTAATTTCATTTTCAAAACCTCTCATTTGAGAGATATTCAACCTCATATTCATATTGATTAGCCTCTCGTAGGTTCATTAACATCTATATAATCTAGTCTACAGATGGGAAACTTTGATGGGGGTGGGGGACACAAAACATCTCAACCCATCATGAGGGGCTGCAGTGGCTTGTGGGTATCCCCACACATGCAGTCAGACCCGGTCCTAGCCTTTTGGGGTCCATAAGCTCAATTTGGTTTGACAGAGAAACAAATTGGTGTACAGAAAATGTTGCAGTTTTAAAGCAAATTTGCGGCAATTCTACAAATTCTTCCATGTGGCAGAGAGAATAATTTACCATTTTATAACACATTTCCTGCAGTTCTACATATTTTGTCCTGATGTATGCCATGTTAATATGATATCTGAGTGAGAGTGAAAACAAAATCAATGGGGGCTCCTCGGTCGACAATTTGACCATGATTACTACAAGTTTAGGTAACTGGCTAGACTAGCTTACCATTGTAATGTTGATTGACTGTCAGAGACTGACGTAAAAAGAGAAAAACTGCTGCTCGCCCGCCTCCGGGTTGCCCATCCCTGGTCTATTTAATGATTGGAATACTTTTTTCTCACTGTGACTGCAAAGTGTTAGAAATATACTGTAGTTCCATAATGTGTGAGTAGTTCTGTCAGGTCTTTCCTTATTTAGCTCCTTGATACCTGGATCAGTGAAAGTGTGGTTCTATGTGGTGTTTCTCAAAGTGCTGCAAGGTAACTCCATCTTTAGCATCTCCTTGGCACAACAAGTGACCTAGGATACTGTGCTTTGAACGGAGCACTTACTAATACATTCCCCTATTTGATTCTCGGCAGTAACCTTGGCAATCTGCTCAATCACGGACAATTAATTCCATTCAGGGCCCCGTTGTATCGGCCCATGCATTGCCCCTGATGCACCCTGAATACCAGCCAAGCTACAACCATTCCCAGGTCCTCAGAACCCCATCGGCAACTGCCTGCCTGCTCTCTCTCTCTCAAACTGGGCCACTCCTTTGTCTGCCCACCGGTTTTAGCTGCCAGATTACGAAACTACCAGACTCTTATTTCCACCCTTCCGCCGATCATGCCGAGAAAATCGGATGGGTGAGATTCCGAGATAGCACTGTCAGTCAGTTAGTCAGTACCTTTGCATGAGCGTGTGATCATGCATACGCCCTAGTGATTGTGTATGCTTGTCTGTCTGCATGCATATATGCATGAGCGGGTGCACACTTGTGCGTCTGTGGCTCGCTGTCGAACGACCAATAACGGTCGACTCTGAGGGATCTCAGGGACAGGGTTCGATGGTCACTACCCCAGAGGCTCATTGTACATTCAGGCCACAGCGGGCCAACAAAGACGGCCCTCTCAGAGTTTATTGAATACAGCCTCATCACTAAGAGCAAGCCTCCCCATTCAAAGGCCCTGTTTTCAGGACCTTCAATAAAGTAGCTGCTTTGATGCCAGGCTGTGTCTTTGTAATGGACAATTAATGAGCTATCGCATACATCGGCCAGGCTAGGCATTCTGAATACTGCGGCTGCTTTTAGTAGTCCCGAGATGTCGGAGACAGAGGGATGGACTGGGTAGTGGTTGGATAGGAGGAGATGTGACTGTCCTTAAAGGAAAGGGTTATTCTTGTCTTCTTATCCAACTCTCTCTAATGGTCTCTCTCTAATCTAATGGTACACTGGATTTTTGTACGTCCATACTAATATATTTTGATTTCTCCGCCTCCTACTCTAATTTTGGAGCACTGACATTTATTACCTGTGTTCTTCACTTTGCTGTCTCAGTGATTCATTTGGCTGTGTATCACCAGACATTGTACGATTGAAGATAAGAAATTCTATTTACAGGAATATTCTCGGAAGGCAACATGGGGTAAGGAAAAGGCCATGTCTATCACATACATCTTTAAATACATTCTGACTGGTTAGTTAACCCACATTGCATGACACATGACTTACATGTTGTATTCCAAATGGCACAAGAGGAGCATGTGGAAAGTGGTTGATCTCTATAGTTTATCTCTATATTTTATAATTCTCCTGCAAGAATCCATGTGGAACATTAAGAAGCCTTTGTGTCTCAGACATGACTCAGTCAGTCATAAAAACTGTAATTTTCTGTTGATTTACGCGTCCCTTTCCTCAAGGTCTCCTGTCGTTGAGCTCCACATTGTTTGAGCTAGAACAGCAGGTGGCCCCCAATTTCATTCACAATTACCACAATACAACTGGATGGCGTCAGGCAAATTCCCCTCGGAAAACGGGCATGACATTCCACTGTTGTTATAAACTGTAGAGGCCATTCGCAGCAAAATACTGTTGTTCATCCAAGTGAAGGGCACTGCACTGGGCATTAAATTCACACATGGTATCATTTCAAATGCAAGTAAAGAGCACTAAAATGGGTGACAAATTTCATTGGGTTGTATTTAGAAAAAATGCATTTGGACACTGCAGACTGGTTAATTTGCAACCTTTAGTGGCAATAAGCTGGCCCCTTTGAGGCTGATTGCTGATGCATTAGACACTCTCTTTAGGGATCTATCATGCCATGTTTAGTGTAGACCACTGATCCAACTTCTTTAGAAAGTAGCCCTGACCCGAACACGCCAGGGTTCTGTTAGCCAATTGATAGTGGCTGAAAATAAATGAGCCAGTGTTACGGGTTTCTTCCGTCGAAGGAGAGTCGGACCAAAATGCAGCGTGGTTATTTCGATACATCTTTAAAGAAGAAAAACACGAACGATACAAAAACAACAAACGGAACGTGAACTTATACAGCCTATCTGGTGACAACTAACACAGAGACAGGAACAATCACCCACGAAATACTCCAAAAATATGGCTGCCTAAATATGGTTCCCAATCAGAGACAACGATAATCACCTGACTCTGATTGAGAACCGCCTCAGGCAGCCATAGCCATGCAAGACACCCCACAAAACCCCACGACAAAAACGCACCACATAAACCCATGTCACACCCTGGCCTGACCAAATAAATGAAGACAAACATACTATACTTCGACCAGGGCGTGACAGCCAGGCAATAAAAGAGAGACCTGGAATTGCATTGGTTAGTTGTGGTGGACAAACAGTTTGAAATTGCAGCACTCAAGAGGGGCAGGCAACTATAGCAATTTGTTGGGTGTACAGTCGACATGCATTAGCCTTCCCACATTTGATTTGATTTGATTTCTGAGAGGGTCTATGTATGTCTATTACATAATGGTTATATTTGGAGATATACACACACATGCATACAGTATGTTTAGAGTATAGATGTTTTCTTCAGGAAGTTATGTTTGGATACTGGTTGAGGAGGGATGGTGATTAGGATGGAAGCCACTCCTCAGTAAAAGACACATGACAGCCCGCTTGGAGTTTGCCAAAAGGCACCTAAAGGACTCTCAGACCATGAGAAACAAGATTCTCTGGTCTGATGAAACCAAGAGTGGCTTCGAGACAAGACTCTGAATGTCGTTGAGTGGCCCTCCCAGAGTCCGGACTTCAATCCAATTGAACATCTCTGGAGAGACCTGAAAATAGCTGAACAGCGACACTCCCCATCCAACCTGACAGAGCTTGAGATGATCTGGAGAGAAGAATGGGAGAAACTCCACAAATCAAATCAAATGTTATTTGTCACATGCACATAATACACCAGGTGTAGACCTTACCGTGAAATGCTTACTTACAAGCATTTAACCAACAATGCAGTTCAAGGAATAGAGTTAATCAAATATTTACTAACTAAACTAAAGTTTTAAAAAATCTAATCAATCAAAAAGTAACACAAGAAAAGTACTTTATATAACAATAACGAGGCTATATACAGGAGGTACCGGTACCGAGTCAATGTGCGGAGGTACAGGTTAGTCGAGGTTTGTAAAGTGACTATGCATAGATAATAAACATTAGTTTAGTTGTTCAGCAGTCTTATGGCTTGGGGGCAGAAGCTGTTAATGAGCCTTTTGGTCCCAGACTTCGTGCTCTGGTACTGCTTGCCGTGTGGTAGCAGAGAGAACAGTCAAGGACTTGGGTGACTGGAGTCTTTGACAATTTTCTTGGCCTTCCTCTGACACCGCCTACGATATAGGTCCTGGATTTCAGGAAGCTTGGCCCCGGTGATGTACTAGGAGGTACGCACTACCCTCTGTAGAGCCTTATGGTCAGAAACCAAGCAGTTGCCATACCAGGCAGTGATGCAACTGGTCAGTTTGCTCTCGATTGTGTAGCTGTAGAACTTTTTGTGGATCTGGGGACCCATGCCAAATCTTTTCAGTCTCCTTAAGGGGAAAAGGTGTTGTCATGCCCTCTTCACAACTGTCTTGGTGTGTTTGGACCATGGTAGTTTGTTGGTGATGTGGACGCCAAGGAACATGAAACTCTCGACCCACTCCACTTCAGTCCCATCGATGTTAATGGGGGATTGTTCGACCCTAATTTTCCTATAGACCAAAATCATCTCCTTTGTCTTGCTCACATCGAGGGAGAGGTTGTTGTCCTGGCACCATACTGCCAGGTCTCTGACCTCCTCCCTATTGGCTGTCTCATCGTTGTTGCTGATCAGCCTACCACTGTTGTGGCCTCAGCAAACTTAATGATGGTTTTGGAATCATGCTTAACCATGCAGTCGTGGGTGAACAGGGAGAACAGCAGGGGACTAACCATGCACCCCTGAGGGGTCCCAGTGTTGAGGATCAGCGTGGCAGATGTGTTGTCGCCTACCCTTACCACCTGCAGAGGGAGGTGTTTAGTCCCAGGGTCCTTAGCTTAGTGATGAGCTTTGTGGGCACTATGGTGTATATACAGGTGTGCCAAGCTTGTCGCGTCATACCAAAGAAGACTTGAGGCTGTAATCACTGAGTAAAGTGTATGAATACTTATGTAAATGTGATATTTCATTTTTTTAAATTAT
Source organism: Oncorhynchus keta (assembly GCF_023373465.1). Lineage (NCBI taxonomy): Eukaryota > Metazoa > Chordata > Actinopteri > Salmoniformes > Salmonidae > Oncorhynchus > Oncorhynchus keta. The sequence continues at coordinate 62,527,225 of NC_068424.1, read as the reverse complement.
TTTATAAATGTCTACAAACTTGTTTTTGCTTTGTCATTATGGGGTACAGTGTGTATATTGATGAGGGGGAAAAAACTGTAACTAATTTTAAAATAAGGCTGTATGTGGAATAATGTGGGAAAAGTAAAGGGGTCTGAATACTTTCAGAATAAACTGTATAAATGATTACAGTCCCACAGTCACACCAGACATGGGTCAAAGGGTATTTGAGTTTTCACTTTTGGGATTATTCTGTTGGTTATATTGGTTACCTTGGCTACGCAAGTGTAGCTCAATTATTTTACATAATTTGACCCAGGCCTACATATGCCCTCCTGCTAGAGGGCACATTCTCATCACTCATTGGCTATCAGATCTGCATTAGGACCATACAAGGGAAAGGGGATACCTAGTACAACTGAATGCATTCAACCAAAATGTGTCTTCCTCATTTAACCCAACCCCTCTGAATCAGAGAAAGCTCAATCAGCAAGCTCTTTTCAGTAGCCATTATCATTACTTTAACTTTACTTTACTGGTTTTGTTGTCCCCGTAATGAAAATTAGTTTTACAAGGGCTTGCAAATCAGGCAAATCATTCCTCCATTATACTACATACTGTAATTTAGATTGGACTTCTTACAAACTTAAGTTTAATCAAGAACTTGCAATATCTACAATCCTCAGTCCCTTGGATAGAAGGAGTCGTTTTGATTAGTCTTGTACAGGATTATTTTAGTGCATGACTAAAATAATCCTGTACAAGATTTATCAAAACGACTTCTTCTATCCAAGGGACTGAGGATTGTAGATATTGTAAGTTCTTGATCAACATAAGAGAAAAAGTCATTATAACTTTGGAAATATGTGAATGTTTTCATAGAGCAAGGCATTGTTTTCTTTATCTTTCTTGGCAGTTAGAATGAAGTATACATAACTTTACATGAGGAGACATAAAGCAGAGTAATTCTTTGACTGACTCGTGCTTTATAAGACATTATAAACTGGGTGTTTTTTTGCCCTGAATGCTAATTGGCTGAAAGCCGTGGTATATGACGGGTATGATAAAACATGTATTTTTACTGCTCTAATTACGTTGGTAAACAATTTATAGTAGCAATAAGGCACCTTAGGAGTTTGTGATATATGGCCAACATCCAAGGCTGTGTCCAGGAACTACGCGATGTATTGTGCAAAAGAACAGCCCTTAGCCATGGTATATTGGCCATATACCACACATCCTCAGGCCTTATTGCTTAATTCTCTGTCTAGCAATTAATTATGAAAATCTTTAAATGTAATGTTGGATTTTTCTTTCTCCTGGATAATGGTGAAGAGGATTGAAACTATAATCAATATCAGAGTGCCCAAATACAATGCTGTCATGTTGATAATGAAGAATTTATGTGAGTAACCGTCAAGCTCAATTAAAGATTGTGGCGATAAATGTACATACAGTGAGTCATTTTGATTACCGCTGCCTTTTAAGTTACAATAAAAACTCAACTATGGAATATAAACATTTAGCTGGAGTGGTTGCCTCTACTCGTGCAGTAGTAAATGTAAAGGAAGAACTCAAAAATGATATTTTGGTACAGTTTCTATTTGTATGTCTGAAATCATGTTTTAAAATGCATCGTCATGGTGATGTGGCAAGTAACAATTTGCTTTTTGAAAGTCCTATATGTTACATTTTTTATTTCAGCCAATCAAAACATTTTGTGACTATCAACAGTGGACTAAGGAAATAAAATACCAAAAGATAGTTTGGAGTGGATTATTCCTTTAAGATGGAGGAGAAGAACAAGAGGGTGTTGAATCTGGTTGTGTTACATAATCCAACGTGAAACACCTCATTAGGATTGAGCTGGAGGAAGTGATCTAAAACTGTCACTTCCTCTCTGGTTTACCCAACGCTTGACTCCGATCAGTTAACCATTCATGTTTCATTATAAAATACGTTGGAATTCTCTGTAATTCTCACAAGACCCTTTAATAAAGATTTAGGCTAAAATGACATAGCCAAATCTAACTGCCTGTACATGCCTGGATATGCATATTATTGATACCATTTGAAAGGATACACTTTGAAGTTTGTGGAAATGTGAAATTAATGTCAGAGAATATAACACATTAGATCTGGTAAAAGATAATACGGAGAAAACATATTCTTTTTTTGTCCCATTATCTTTGAAATTCAAGAGAAAGGCCTTAACGTACTATTCCAGGTTAGGAGCAATTTAGATTTTGGCCACTAGATGACAGCAGTGTATGTGCAAAGTTTTAGACTGATTCAATTAACCATTGCATTTCTGTTCAAAATGTTGTTTTAAGGCTGCCCAAATGTGCCGAATTGGTTTCTTAATACATTTTTAAGTTCATAACTGTGCACTCTCCTCAAACAATAGCATGGTATTATTTCACTGTAATAGCTACTGTAAATTGGACAGTGCAGTTAGATGAACAAGAATTGGAGCTTTCTGCCCATATCAGATATGTCTATGTCCTGGGAAATGTTCTTGTTACTTACAACCTCATGCTAATCACATTAGCCTACATTAGCGCAACTGTCCCGTGGGGGACACACCACAAGACACTGTTCCTATTTCTGCATGTGTAAAAACAAACACTCCAGTAATTTGTTAATACAATGTTATTACCAGGGTAATTAAAGTGTTACTAAATGATTACTTACCGTAAATGATCCAGCCTTTACTTTTGACATTATTGTTTCCCATGGTAAACGCTACTCTACACTCTCTCCCCATCCCTGAAATTCACCCCCAGTTAACTCCCTAAGTGGCTGGTAGAAACTCTATAAACAGCCACCACAATGGAGACCTGATGATGTCACCTTGGTAAATGGGACCTGACCCCAGATGTTTAAATTATTCAATCCCTTTTAAAGGAGAAACCCGACAAGCTATTTAATTGATACAAAACCCTAAGTGAAAGGGAGCTGTGGCTGCCTGGGCTTTGTGAGCCTTTGTGATGATGTTTGGGCACAATGCCCATTGTTCTCTTCCTGCAAATTGGAGCTTTTAATGAGCGACCACCATGATTCCCACTATTGTCTTCATCATCTACAGCTGGACTGAAGGCCCTGAAATATGTTTTTTCGACTTAAATGAGATGAGCCGTTTTTGTTACAGCCATTTTGGTCAAAAACAACACTTTGGAAACTGTCTTTAGTCTCTAACTCTTCTCCTGTCTTTAGTTGCTCTAACTCTTCTCCTCTTTAGTCGCTGGAACTCTTCTCCTGTCTTTAGTCGCTAGAACTCTTCTCCTGTCTTTAGTCGCTGTAACTCTGCTCCTGTCTTTGGTCGCTGTAACTCTTCTCCTGCCTTTAGACGCTGTAACTCTTCTCCTGTCTTTGGTCGCTGTAACTCTTCTCCTGTCCTTAGTCGCTGTAACTCTGCTCCTGTATTTGGTCACTGTAACTCTTCTCCTGTCTTTAGACGCTGTAACTCTGCTCCTGTCTTTGGTCGCTGTAACTCTTCTCCTGTCTTTGGTCGCTGTAACTCTTCTCCTGTCCTTAGTCGCTGTAACTCTGCTCCTGTCTTTAGAAGCTGTAACTCTTCTCCTGCCTTTAGACGCTGTAACCCTTCTCCTGCCTTTAGAAGCTGTAACTCTTCTCATGTCTTTAGACGCTGTAACTCTTCTCCTGCCTTTAGACGCTGTAACTCTTCTCCTGTCTTTAGAAGCTGTAACTCTTCTCCTGCCTTTAGAAGCTGTAACTCTTCTCCTGTCTTTAGACGCTGTAACTCTTCTCCTGTCTTTAGACGCTGTAACTCTTCTCCTGTCTTTAGACGCTGTAACTCTTCTCCTGCCTTTAGACGCTGTAACTCTTCTCCTGTCCTTAGTCGCTGTAACTCTTCTCCTGCCTTTAGACGCTGTAACCCTTCTCCTGCCTTTAGAAGCTGTAACTCTTCTCATGTCTTTAGACGCTGTAACTCTTCTCCTGCCTTTAGACGCTGTAACTCTTCTCCTGTCTTTAGAAGCTGTAACTCTTCTCCTGCCTTTAGTCGCTGTAACTCTTCTCCTGTCTTTAGACGCTGTAACTCTTCTCCTGTCTTTAGAAGCTGTAACTCTTCTCCTGAATTTAGACGCTGTAACTCTTCTCCTGCCTTTAGACGCTGTAACTCTTCTCCTGTCTTTAGAAGCTGTAACTCTTCTCCTGCCTTTAGTCGCTGTAACTCTTCTCCTGTCTTTAGACGCTGTAACTCTTCTCCTGCCTTTAGACGCTGTAACTCTTCTCCTGTCTTTAGACGCTGTAACTCTTCTCCTGCCTTTAGACGCTGTAACTCTTCTCCTGTCTTTAGACGCTGTAACTCTTCTCCTGTCTTTAGACGCTGTAACTCTTCTCCTGCCTTTAGAAGCTGTAACTCTTCTCCTGTCTTTAGAAGCTGTAACTCTTCTCCTGCCTTTAGATGCTGTAACTCTTCTCCTGCCTTTAGACGCTGTAACTCTTCTCCTGCCTTTAGATGCTGTAACCCTTCTCCTGTCTTTAGTCGCTGCAACTCTTCTCCTGTCTTTACACGCTGTAACTCTTCTCCTGCGTTTAGATGCTGTAACCCTTTTCCTGTCTTTAGAAGCTGTAACTCTTCTCCTGCCTTTAGACGCTGTAACTCTTCTCCTGCCTTTAGACGCTGTAACTCTTCTCCTGTCTTTAGTCGCTGTAACTCTTCTCCTGTCTTTAGACGCTGTAACTCTTCTCCTGCCTTTAGATGCTGTAACTCTTCTCCTGTCTTTAGAAGCTGTAACTCTTCTCGTGTCTTTAGATGCTGTAACTCTTCTCCTGTCTTTAGAAGCTGTAACTCTTCTCCTGTCTTTAAGACGCTGTAACTCTTCTCCTGCGTTTAGAAGCTGTAACTCTTCTCGTGTCTTTAGACGCTGTAACTCTTCTTCCGTCTTTAGACGCTGTAACTCTTCTTCCGTCTTTAGTTGCTGGAACTCTTCTCCTGTCTTTAGTCGCTGTAACTCTTCTCCTGTCTTTAGTCGCTGTAACTCTTCTCCTGTCTTTAGAAGCTGTAACTCTTCTCCTGCCTTTAGATGCCGTAACCCTTCTCCTGCCTTTAGATGCTGTAACCCTTCTCCTGCCTTTAGACGCTGTAACTCTTCTCCTGTCTTTAGTCGCTGTAACTCTTCTCCTGTCTTTAGACGCTGTAACTCTTCTCCTGCCTTTAGATGCTGTAACTCTTCTCCTGTCTTTAGAAGCTGTAACTCTTCTCGTGTCTTTAGATGCTGTAACTCTTCTCCTGCGTTTAGAAGCTGCAACTCTTCTCGTGTCTTTAGACGCTGTAACTCTTCTTCCGTCTTTAGACGCTGTAACTCTTCTCCTGCCTTTAGACGCTGTAACTCTTCTCCTGCCTTTAGATGCTGTAACTCTTCTCCTGCCTTTAGATGCTGTAACTCTTCTCCTGTCTTTAGACGCTGTAACTCTTCTCCTGTCTTTAGACGCTGTAACTCTTCTCCTGCCTTTAGATGCTGTAACTCTTCTCCTGCCTTTAGATGCTGTAACTCTTCTCCTGTCTTTAGAAGCTGTAACTCTTCTCCTGTCTTTAGATGCTGTAACCCTTCTCCTGCCTTTAGACGATGTAACTCTTCTCGTGTCTTTAGATGCTGTAACTCTTCTCCTGTCTTTAGAAGCTGTAACTCTTCTCCTGCCTTTAGATGCTGTAACTCTTCTCCTGTCTTTAGAAGCTGTAACTCTTCTCGTGTCTTTAGATGCTGTAACTCTTCTCCTGCGTTTAGAAGCTGTAACTCTTCTTGTGTCTTTAGACGCTGTAACTCTTCTTCCGTCTTTAGACGCTGTAACTCTTCTTCCGTCTTTAGTTGCTGGAACTCTTCTCGTGTCTTCAGTCACTGGAACTTCTTCACCGGTTTCTTTTTTAATCATGCTGTGTTTCTTTTTTTTTACATTCGGTTATTTTTTAGATCCTTTCGGTCTTTGTCTTTTTTGTTTAAAAACGTTGTCTTTTTTTATGTAACTACTACAATTGAGCCTGAGATCAATACTTTTTTGTGCATATTTTGGAGACATTTAGGGTCTGTATTTATTTTAGCAAAGACAGGCACATACAGGGCAGTTTCTCTGCTTGGGAAATTGGTACAATCATCAAGTCCACACTGCAGTAGCACCTGAAAGCAACGAGGGACATTTTTTGTATCCAGAAGAAGATATCAATTTAGTTTTCCTCAAACTTGATACTATTAATTAAACTCCCCCTCTCCCTCGGGGGCTTTGGAGGTATCTGATCTTTGCACATGGAGGACTATTTTTTGTTCCAGTGATGTTGCACTGTGAAGAGGGGCACCCCAAGATCTGAGTACAACGTAATTGATCAACTCCATGGTGCATTTGAAACAACATAATAGCATCATTGCAAAAATCTTTATGGGCCCAATTGCTATGATACTATACCTCAAAACACAGCATAGACTGAAAGGTTTGTAAATTGACTTGGTTGTCACAGCATGGACTGAAAGGTGTATAAATTGACTTGGTTGTCACAGCATGGACTGAAAGGTTTGTAAATTGAGTTGGCTGTCAGGTCTTCTGAATTGTTTTGCTGGTTTGATGGGGAGAAGATTCAAGCAGAGGCGTAAAACCTACATCCAATGTTTATTTTAGCAGTAGCTGTAGGTAGTTATTAGAAAGTCCTGGAGAAAACCCTATTGGTTATAACATTGTCACGCCTTGGTCATTGTATTTTGTGTTTTTGGTATATGTTTGGGTAGGCCAGGGTGTGACATGGGTGTATATGTTGTGTTTCATATTGGGGTTTGTATTAATTGGGATTGTGTATGATTAGGGGTGTGTCTAGTTAGGCTTGGCTGCCTAAGGCGATTCTCAATTGGAGTCAGGTGATTCTTGTTTTCTCGGATTGGGAACCGTATTTAGGTAGCCTGAGTGCGCTTTGTATTTTATGGGTGTTTGTTCCTGTCTCTGTGTTGTAGTCACCAGATAGGCTGTAATTAGTTTCACGTTTCGTTTGTTGTTTTCGTATTCAGTTATTTCATGTACCGCAATTCCTTCATTAAAGTCATGAGTAACCTACACGCTGCATTTCGGTCTGCCTCTCTTCATTCAACAGACGAACGTCGTTACAAACATAATGTCTATCAACAGTTATGAAGACAGATCCTCAATGTGGTAGCCCATGGGGTTAGAACATTTTAAAGAAATTTAAAGAGCTTTATCACTTACACATTTGTAACATATCTTACAAATGGAATTACAGGATTTATTGTTTTAAAAAAATGGTTAGACGTAACATATCATACAAAATGGATGACATTGTACACAATTTTGCACACGTTTGGGGAACTGGTTTTAGCTCATGAGTGCTACTTTCAAAACGACTTGTTGCAATTATACAAAACATGTATAATGCATCTTTAATAACACACTTGTTCTACTTATAAAGTTGGATGAAGGCCTCACGGGCCCAAAGCCTGGGCAGTGCAATTGACGACTTTCACCGTTTTAAAGTAGTCAGCTGGGTGGAACTTTGGATGCTAGTACATCTCAATGGTTCTAATGGTATGTTCTGATTTGTGCATAGCAGGTATGTTCAAGAGTACAGTACTTTGTTACTGCAGTCTGATTGGCTATGTTAATTATGAATGCTACAGTATGTAATCACTCTGACAGACATAATTCACGGATAAGTCAACATCTAAACCCCAGAGGTTATATCAAGTCATTACATCTCTTTCATGTTCCTTTATCTCAATAATCAGTTCTAAAAGTAGGCATGGTCATAAACCAATGGTAATGCTATTTTTATGTGAAGTGTGTGGTACTTTGTAATAGTGCAGTTATAGTAGGAACAAGGCAGTTAACCCACTGTTCCTAAGCCGTCATTGAAAATAAGAATTTGTTTTTAAAAACTTCTTCTGGCTGCAGGGGTAGTATTGAGTAGCTTGGATGAAAAGGTGCCCAGAGGTGATAAGAGTAAACTACCTGCTCCTCAGTCCCAGTTGCGAATATATGCATATTATTATTAGTATTGGATAGAAAACACTCTGACGTTTCTTAAACGGTTTGAATGATGTCTGTGAGTATAACAGAACTCAAATGGCAGGCAAAAACCTGAGAAGAAATCCAAACAGGAAGTGGGAAATCTGAGGTTGGTCGATTTTGAGGATTATACTGTGAAGTGGGACCGAATGAGAGAGGAATGAGTCAGAGGTCTGGCAGATTGCCAAAGGCGGTCACGCGCCTCAGAGTATCTATTGCTTTTCTACAGACATAGGAATGTTCCGGTTGGGATATTATTGAAGTTCTATGTTAAAAACATCCTAAAGATTGATTGCGTACATCGTTTCACATGTTTCTACGGACAGTAACGGAACTTTTTGACATTTCGTCTCCAACTAGCGAACGCGCTTCATGACTTTGGATTTGTTTACCAAACGTGCTAACAAAAGTAGCTCTTTGGACATAAATTATGGACATTATCGAACAAATCAAACATTTAATGTGGAACCGGGATTCCTGGGAGTGCATTCTGAAGAAGATCATCAAAGGTAAGTGAATATTTATAATGTTATTTGTGATTTCTGTTGACTCCAACATGGCGAATATCTCTATTTGTATTCTGAGCGCCGTTCTCAGATTATTGCATGGTTTGCTTTTTCCGTAAAGCTTTTTTGAAATCTGACACAGCGGTTCCATTAAGGAGAAGTGTATCTATATTTCCATGCCTAACACTTGTATTTTCATCGACATTTATAATGAGTATTTCTGTAAAATTATGTGGCTCTCTGCAATATCACCAGATGTTTTTGGAACTAGTGAACATAATGCGCCAAGTATACTGAGATTTTTTTAATATAAATATGCACTTTATCGAACAAAACCTACATGTATTGTGTAACATGAAGTCATCTGATCATCAAAGGTTAGTGATTAATTTTATCTCTATTTGTGCTTTTTGTGACTCCTCTCTTTGCCTGGAAAAATGGCTGAATTTTTCTGGGACTTGGCGGTGACCTAACATAATCATTGGCGGTGCTTTCGCTGTAAAGCCTATTTGAAATCGGACACTTTGGTGGGATTAACAACAAGATTACCTTTAAAATGGTATAAAATACATGTATGTTTGAGGAATTTTAATTATGAGATTTCTGTTTGAATTTGGCGCTCTGCACTTTCACTGGCTGTTGTCATATTAATCCCGTTAATGGGATTGCAGCCCTAAGAAGTTTTAACTGATTTACCTAGTTAAATAAAGGTGAAATTAAAATATATATAAAAAACTTCAAGGTTAGGTATGAAAAGTAGGGAAACATATTTTGACCCTGAGTAAAGTCACAGTGAACTAATCAAGATCAAACCAGCAGTGTTTATGAATACCGATGGAGAGTCTTTCGCCCGGCATGAACACAAAAGACCTGACATCCTCCACAGAGCCAAATACTTTCACGCTATGAATGTGGCGGTGATAAACCCTGACTGAAGTTATCAGAAAACTTTGATCAAGTCTGGCCGCTGACCTGTGTGCCACCAATGAAAGCACCCTGCTCTGAATGGCATTATTCATCTCCAGAGCCCTGCAGGAGCTCTGCTGTCTGGGAAAAAAATGGACGTCGCAAACATTAATTTAGGCTGAATTGTAAATTTGCAGCTATTCATTCATAAAAAAATGTGAATACAAATATTGTGTGTGCGTGCGATCGATCAATAAAGCCCTCAAAATAGATAACATAACATAGCTTTGATTGACAAGATGGTGATTGTGTAATGTTTTTAAACACAGGGTTCAGTATAATGAAACTGATCTGGTTGAATAGGAGAGAGGTGTGAGTCACACACATCAAATAAAGGAAATGTCAAAGATGATACCCTGCACAAATGAAATGTCAAGGACAATACCTCAGTCTGTGGCCCTTCTTACTGTGGCCCCTCTCACCTGTCCTCATCATCCCCAGCCAGTCATATTTTTTGTTAGGCAATGTGAGGGTACAGCAATAGGTGCTCTCCCAGGCACAGAAATTGGTATCCAATTGACCCGTTAGGACCCCATTATTTGAACTGCTGAATGGAAAGTGCCAGGGCCTGCTCCAATCTCCAACCCACCAGAGAGAGTTAAGGTCACAAAGTACATTTCCCCAACACTTTTCTCCATCCCTCGCCCCCAGGCACTTCTCCTCTCTGTTTCTGCCTTCTTGTCCCTGTCTGGGACTCTGCCTCAGTTTCTCCTATTGCAGGCAACCTATCCTCCCCTTCACCAACTCTGACTAACAAAACAACATTCGTTAGGCACATTTGCTTTGGTGCAGGATTACGTTAATTATGATGGAATTATCACGTCATTAAAGCGGGTAGAGAAATGAGCGATTACTCGACGAAGGAAATACAAAAATAACTCCTCATCTCGTTCCCAAAAAGCAGGCCCAAACCCTAAGAGACATTGCGGCACAATGCGACATGAGAGAGCAAACGTGTTTAAACCACACATGCTCAAACACGACTCATGAGGCACAAGCTTCTTCTGGGGATTTCTTTGCAGAGCACGGCGGGTAACTTTTTTCCTATTGCTTGTTGCATGTATCCATTAATCACACCAAATACCAACTATAATGAAGGCTCGCATCCGCCTGGTGAAGCTCCTCTTTGTTTGCCTAACAAAGTATGGAGATCTGCGGCAAGACTGGTGAGTGTAATTTGGTGGATTGATGCCTCTATAATAATAATTATAATAATGACCATTATTATTATTGTTGGGATTATCACTGTGACAGCCTTTGTTCTAGTTTCTTTTCAGTGAAACACAATTATGCTGAGTTGAATGTCAAATATGGTACATTATGAGAATGTACCGTCGTGGTGTGAGGGAAGGTTTGTTATGGAGGAAGCCAGGGCTGTCTTATCTAAATGTGTATCGTATTTGTCACCCGGGCGATACACAGCATGGTGACCAGAGGGATGCAGTGTACTGGCTGATCTGCCGTTATTAAAGGGGTCATATTACTATGTCAACTTCCACAGGACTCCTGTCTCCCCGTTGCTCGGTGATAGAGTGACTTAGAGAGTGGGTCAGGCATTAGACAGCAACCAGGCAGAGGATAGGAGGGATCACTGAAGACGTGGCAGCCTGGTCTCTCTATCTGCAAATCCAAAGAGGCATGGGTAGGATCCACGATGTATAGACACGAATAGTCCTGTTTTCACTTCTTAAGACTTCAGAATCTATTGACTAAATACGGTCCAAAGTTTTGATGTGTTTTTTTGGATTCTATTTATAATCCAATCAGCGGAATACACATTCATAGAGAAGTGCTGTATAAATATTGAATACACAGGGCAGGGTATGGTTGTGTGGTTCAGCAGAATACACATTCATAGAGAAGTGCTGTATAAATATTGAATACACAGGGCAGGGTATGGTTGTGTGGTTCAGCGGAATACACATTCATAGACATGTGCTGTATAAATATTGAATACACAGGGCAGGGTATGGTTGTGTGGTTCAGCAGAATACACATTCATAGAGAAGTGCTGTATAAATGTTGAATACACAGGGCAGGGTATGGTTGTGTGGTTCAGCGGAATACACATTCATAGAGAAGTGCTGTATAAATATTGAATACACAGGGCAGGGTATGGTTGTGTGGTTCAGCGGAATACACATTCATAGACATGTGCTATATAAATATTGAATACACAGGGCAGGGTATGGTTGGTTCAGTGGAATACACATTCATAGAGAAGTGCTGTATAAATATTGAATACACAGGGCAGGGTATGGTTGTGTGGTTCAGCGGAATACACATTCATAGACATGTGCTGTATAAATATTGAATACACAGGGCAGGGTATGGTTGTGTGGTTCAGCGGAATACACATTCATAGAGAAGTGCTGTATAAATATTGAATACACAGGGCAGGGTATGGTTGTGTGGTTTAGTGGAATACACATTCATAGAGATGTGCTGTATAAGTGTTGAATACACAGGGCAGGGTATGGTTGTGTGGTTCAGCGGAATACACATTCATAGAGAAGTGCTGTATAAATGTTGAATACACAGGGCAGGGTATGGTTGTGTGGTTCAGCGGAATACACATTCATAGAGAAGTGCTGTATAAATATTGAATACACAGGGCAGGGTATGGTTGTGTGGTTCAGCGGAATACACATTCATAGACATGTGCTATATAAATATTGAATACACAGGGCAGGGTATGGTTGGTTCAGTGGAATACACATTCATAGAGAAGTGCTGTATAAATATTGAATACACAGGGCAGGGTATGGTTGTGTGGTTCAGCGGAATACACATTCATAGACATGTGCTGTATAAATATTGAATACACAGGGCAGGGTATGGTTGTGTGGTTCAGCGGAATACACATTCATAGACATTGTGCTGTATAAATATTGAATACACAGGGCAGGGTATGGTTGTGTGGTTCAGCGGAATACACATTCATAGAGAAGTGCTGTATAAATATTGAATACACAGGGCAGGGTATGGTTGTGTGGTTCAGCGGAATACACATTCATAGACATGTGCTGTATAAATATTGAATACACAGGGCAGGGTATGGTTGTGTGGTTCAGCGGAATACACATTCATAGACATGTGCTGTATAAATATTGAATACACAGGGCAGGGTATGGTTGTGTGGTTCAGCGGAATACACATTCATAGAGAAGTGCTGTATAAATATTGAATACACAGGGCAGGGTATGGTTGTGTGGTTCAGCGGAATACACATTCATAGACATGTGCTGTATAAATATTGAATACACAGGGCAGGGTATGGTTGTGTGGTTCAGCGGAATACACATTCATAGAGAAGTGCTGTATAAATATTGAATACACAGGGCAGGGTATGGTTGTGTGGTTCAGCGGAATACACATTCATAGAGAAGTGCTGTATAAATGTTGAATACACAGGGCAGGGTATGGTTGTGTGGTTCAGCGGAATACACATTCATAGACATGTGCTGTATAAATATTGAATACACAGGGCAGGGTATGGTTGTGTGGTTCAGTGGAATACACATTCATAGAGAGGTGCTGTATAAATATTGAATACACAGGGCAGGGTATGGTTGTGTGGTTCAGTGGAATACACATTCATAGACATGTGCTGTATAAATATTGAATACACAGGGCAGGGTATGGTTGTGTGGTTCAGCGGAATACACATTCATAGACATTTACATTACATTACATTTAAGTCATTTAGCAGACGCTCTTATCCAGAGCGACTTACAAATTGGTGCATACACCTTATGACAACCAGTGGAACAGCCACTTGCATCTAAATCTTGTTGGGGGAGAAGGGGGGGTGAGAAGGATTACTTACCCTTACTTACCCTATCCTAGGTATTCCTTGAAGAGGTGGGGTTTCAGGTGTCTCCGGAAGGTGGTGATTGACTCCGCTGTCCTGGCGTCGTGAGGGAGTTTGTTCCACCATTGGGGGCCAGAGCAGCGAACAGTTTTGACTGGGCTGAGCGGGAACTGTACTTCCTCAGTGGTAGGGAGGCGAGCAGGCCAGAGGTGGATGAACGCAGTGCCCTTGTTTGGGTGTAGGGCCTGATCAGAGCCTGGAGGTACTGAGGTGCCGTTCCCCTCACAGCTCCGTGGCGAGCACCATGGTCTTGTAGCGGATGCGAGCTTCAACTGGAAGCCAGTGGAGAGAGCGGAGGAGCGGGGTGACGTGAGAGAACTTGGGAAGGTTGAACACCAGACGGGCTGCGGCGTTCTGGATGAGTTGTAGGGGTTTAATGGCACAGGCAGGAGCCCAGCCAACAGCGAGTTGCAGTAATCAAGACGGGAGATGACAAGTGCCTGGATTAGGACCTGCGCCGCTTCCTGTGTGAGGCAGGGTCGTACTCTGCGGATGTTGTAGAGCATGAACCTACAGGAACGGGACACCGCCTTGATGTTAGTTGAGAACGTCAGGGTGTTGTCCAGGATCACGCCAAGGTTCTTAGCGCTCTGGGAGGAGGACACAATGGAGTTGTCAACCGTGATGGCGAGATCATGGAACGGGCAGTCCTTCCCCGGGAGGAAGAGGAGCTCCGTCTTGCTGAGGTTCAGCTTGAGGTGGTGATCCGTCATCCACACTGATATGTCTGCCAGACATGCAGAGATGCGATTCGCCACCTGGTCATCAGAAGGGGGAAAGGAGAAGATTAATTGTGTGTCGTCTGCATAGCAATGATAGGAGAGACCATGTGAGGTTATGACAGAGCCAAGTGACTTGGTGTATAGCGAGAATAAGAGAGGGCCTAGAACAGAGCCCTGGGGGACACCAGTGGTGAGAGCGCGTGGTGAGGAGACAGATTCTCGCCACGCCACCTGGTAGGAGCGACCTGTCAGGTAGGACGCAATCAAGCGTGGGCCGCGCCGGAGATGCCCAACTCGGAGAGGGTGGAGAGGAGGATCTGATGGTTCACAGTATCGAAGGCAGCCGATAGGTCTAGAAGGATGAGAGCAGAGGAGAGAGAGTTAGCTTTAGCAGTGCGGAGCGCCTCCGTGATACAGAGAAGAGCAGTCTCAGTTGAATGACTAGTCTTGAAACCTGACTGATTTGGATCAAGAAGGTCATTCTGAGAGAGATAGCGGTAGAGCTGGCCAAGGACGGCACGCTCAAGAGTTTTGGAGAGAAAAGAGAGAAGGGATACTGGTCTGTAGTTGTTGACATCGGAGGGATCGAGTGTAGGTTTTTTCAGAAGGGGTGCAACTCTCGCTCTCTTGAAGACGGGAGGGACGTAGCCAGCGGTCAGGGATGAGTTGATGAGCGAGGTGAGGTAAGGGAGAAGGTCTCCGGAAATGGTCTGGAGAAGAGAGGAGGGGATAGGGTCAAGCGGGCAGGTTGTTGGGCGGCCGGCCGTCACAAGACGCGAGATTTCATCTGGAGAGAGAGGGGAGAAAGAGGTCAGAGCATAGGGTAGGGCAGTGTGAGCAGAACCAGCGGTGTCGTTTGACTTAGCAAACGAGGATCGGATGTCATCGACCTTCTTTTCAAAATGGTTGACGAAGTCATCTGCAGAGAGGGAGGAGGGAGGGGGGGATTCAGGAGGGAGGAGAAGGTGGCAAAGAGCTTCCTAGGGTTAGAGGCAGATGCTTGGAATTTAGAATGGTAGAAAGTGGCTTTAGCAGCAGAGACAGAGGAGGAAAATGTAGAGAGGAGGGAGTGAAAGGATGCCAGGTCCGCAGGGAGGCGAGTTTTCCTCCATTTCCGCTCGGCTGCCCGGAGCCCTGTTCTGTGAGCTCGCAATGAGTCGTCGAGCCACGGAGCGGGAGGGGAGGACCGAGCCGGCCTGGAGGATAGGGGACATAGGGAGTCAAAGGATGCAGTAAGGGAGGAGAGGAGGGTTGAGGAGGCAGAATCAGGAGATAGGTTGGAGAAAGTTTGAGCAGAGGGAAGAGAAGATAGGATGGAAGAGGAGAGAGTAGCGGGGAGAGAGAGCGAAGATTGGGACGGCGCGATACCATTCGAGTAGGGGCAGTGTGGGAAGTGTTGGATGAGAGCGAGAGGGAAAAGGATACAAGGTAGTGGTCGGAGACTTGGAGGGAGTTGCAATGAGGTTAGTGGAAGAACAGCATCTAGTGAAGATGAGGTCAAGCGTATTGCCTGCCTTGTGAGTAGGGGGAGGGTGAGAGGGTGAGGTCAAAAGAGGAGAGGAGTGGAAAGAAGGAGGCAGAGAGGAATGAGTCAAAGGTAGACGTGGGGAGGTTAAAGTCGCCCAGAACTGTGAGAGGTGAGCCGTCCTCAGGAAAGGAGCTTATCAAGGCATCAAGCTCATTGATGAACTCTCCGAGGGAACCTGGAGGGCGATAAATGATAAGGATGTTAAGCTTGAAAGGGCTGGTAACTGTGACAGCATGGAATTCAAAGGAGGCAATAGACAGATGGGTAAGGGGAGAAAGAGAGAAAGACCACTTGGGAGAGATGAGGATCCCGGTGCCACCACCCCGCTGACCAGAAGCTCTCGGGGTGTGCGAGAACACGTGGGCGGACGAGGAGAGAGCAGTAGGAGTAGCAGTGTTATCTGTGGTGATCCATGTTTCCGTCAGTGCCAAGAAGTCAAGGGACTGGAGGGAGGCATAGGCTGAGATGAACTCTGCCTTGTTGGCCGCAGATTGGCAGTTCCAGAGGCTACCAGAGACCTGGAACTCCACGTGGGTCGTACGCGCTGGGACCACCAGGTTAGGGTGGTCGCGGCCACGCGGTGTGGAGCGTTTGTATGGTCTGTGCAGAGAGGAGAGAACAGGGATAGACAGACACATAGTTGACAGGCTACAGAAAAGGCTACGCTAATGCAAGGAAATTGGAATGACAAGCGGACTACACGTCTCGAATGTTCAGAAAGTTAAGCTTACGTAGCAAGAATCTTATTGACTAAAATGATTAAAATGATACAGTACTGCTAAAGTAGGCTAGCTGGCAGTAGCTGCGTTGTTGACACTACACTAATCAAGTCGTTCCGTTGAGTGTAATAATTCTACAGTGCTGCTATTCGGGGCTAGCTGGCTAGCTAGCAGTGTTGTTTACGTTACGTTGAGTTAAAAGAACGACAATAGACATGTGCTGTATAAATATTGAATACACAGGGCAGGGTATGGTTGTGTGGTTCAGCGGAATACACATTCATAGACATGTACTGTATAAATATTGAATACACAGGGCAGGGTATGGTTGGTTCAGTGGAATACACATTCATAGAGAAGTGCTGTATACATATTGAATACACAGGGCAGGGTATGGTTGTGTGGTTCAGCGGAATACACATTCATAGAGAAGTGCTGTATAAATATTGAATACACAGGGCAGGGTATGGTTGTGTGGTTCAGCGGAATACACATTCATAGAGAAGTGCTGTATAAATATTGAATACACAGGGCAGGGTATGGTTGTGTGGTTCAGCGGAATACACATTCATAGAGAAGTGCTGTATAAATATTGAATACACAGGGCAGGGTATGGTTGTGTGGTTCAGCGGAATACACATTCATAGAGAAGTGCTGTATACATATTGAATACACAGGGCAGGGTATGGTTGTGTGGTTCAGCGGAATACACATTCATAGAGAATTGCTGTATAAATATTGAATACACAGGGCAGGGTATGGTTGTGTGGTTCAGCGGAATACACATTCATAGAGAAGTGCTGTATAAATGTTGAATACACAGGGCAGGGTATGGTTGTGTGGTTCAGCGGAATACACATTCATAGAGAGGTGCTGTATAAATATTGAATACACAGGGCAGGGTATGGTTGTGTGGTTCAGTGGAATACACATTCATAGACATGTGCTGTATAAATATTGAATACACAGGGCAGGGTATGGTTGTGTGGTTCAGTGGAATACACATTCATAGACATGTGCTGTATAAATATTGAATACACAGGGCAGGGTATGGTTGTGTGGTTCAGCGGAATACACATTCATAGAGAAGTGCTGTATAAATATTGAATACACAGGGCAGGGTATGGTTGTGTGGTTCAGCGGAATACACATTCATAGACATGTGCTGTATAAATATTGAATACACAGGGCAGGGTATGGTTGTGTGGTTCAGCGGTTACAAAAGCTTGTGAATAAAAGTGTCCTTGGTCTTGTTCCATGTGTTACAAAGATTCAGCTGGTGTTCTGCAGTTTGATGAATACAACGGATTGAAATTAGCATAATATTTGCCTTGCAGAGTTAGTGAGTAGGTTTAGGTAGACTTATTCAGACCACAGCCCACACCAGATCTATCATTTCTAAAATTATATTACACTGTACAAGAAGGAGCCCAACAAAAGTATTATTTTTGTTGCTTACTCATTCCCCAAGTTCCCAGTCTCCTCTCTCTCTGGGATAGTACCTTGGCATCATTTATCTGTGTTTGAGGTGACTTGAATGAACACTTTTCATGCATGTGACCAAGCATCAGTAACACAGCATTCACCTTATTTATAAAAAGTGCCAGGGTTGTTTTAAGTCTAACCTCAGTAGGTGGAATAACTAAATGTAAAGGCTGCTTGATCTTATATTCCTTTCACATTCCTTTCTGCATCTGTTTAGACTTTTGTGTGTGTAGATTTACATACTTTTCTATAGTCAGAGGTTAGGGTCAATAGGTTAAAAAGTGGTGTGGCAAAATGTGTACGTGTCTTTTTCTGAGGAACTTTTTTTTTCTGATCTCATGACCTTGTCAGGTAAAACTCTGGTTCCTATTCGTAGGCAATGTCAAAATATTGTTATTATAGATAACTTATCTTTTCATCTGTCGTATGACTATAGGGCTGAGGGTTTTCTTGTTGGGTTATGTGAATTGGAAACACTCCTTGCTTAAGGTGGATAAAACCCTTTCAAACTACCACAAACCTTGTTATTATTCATTCTGAGTCTGATATCAAAAGAGCCAGAGACAACAACTTCCATGGATAACACACTCTGTAGTTTAGTGAACTACTATAGCATGGCTGAGCGTTATGTGAATGGTTACAATGCCTTTAAATATTCATGTCACTCTTTACACACAATGCTAAGCAAAGACAGACAGGTTTCAATTTAGAAAAGTATTTTAATTTGATGTCATAAAACCTAGTATTATTAATATTATTATCATCTGATAACAGTGCTATTCTGCAATTATTCATTATGTTAGCTTTATTTAAGTGTTCCATTCACCACTATACACAGTGTACTTTGTAATAATGTTTTTACATAAAACCTATTTTAAACTGGGTGGTTTGAGCCCTAAATGCTGATTGGTTGACAGTCGTGGTATATCAGACCGCGTAGCGTCGTTCGTAAGAATAGTCCTTAGCCATGGTATATTGGCCATATACCACATCCCCTCGGACCTTATTGCTTAATTATACCACAGCATTGTTGAATGATCGTTTCTGATTTTCTAGAAGGACTTTCTAGAATGGACATTAAAACTAGATGACGGGACAGTTGGAACATACAGTGGGGAGAACAACTTTTTGATACACTACCGATTTCGCAGCTTTTCCTACTTACAAAGCATGTAGAGGTCTGCAATTTTTATCATAGGTACACTTCAACTGTGAGAGACGGAATCTAAAACAAAAATCCAGAAAATCACATTGTATGATTTTTAAGTAATTAATTTGCATTTTATTGCATGACATAAGTATTTGATACATCAGAAAAGCAGAACTTAATATTTGGTACAGAAACCTTTGTTTGCAATTACAGAGATCATACGCTTCCTGTAGTTCTTGACCGGGTTTGCACACTGCAGCAGGCATTTTGGCCCACTCCTCCATACAGACCTTCTCCAGATCCTTCAGGTTTCGGGGCTGTCGCTGGGCAATACGGATTTTCAGCTCCCTCCAAAGATTTTCTATTGGGTTCAGGTTTGGAGACTGGTTAGGCCACTCAAGGACCTTGAGATGCTTCCTTGGGTTGTGCCGTGGCGGAGATCTTTGTGGGCTATACTCAGCCTTGTCTCAGGATGGTAAGTTGGTGGTTGAAGATATCCCTCTAGTGGTGTGGGGGCTGTGCTTTGGCAAAGTGGGTGGGGCTATATCCTTCCTGTTTGGCCCTGTCCGGGGGTGTCCTCGGATGGGGCCACAGTGTCTCCTGACCCCTCCTGTCTCAGCCTCCAGTATTTATGATGCTGCAGTTTATGTGACGGGGGGCTAGGGTCAGTTTGTTATATCTGGAGTACTTCTCCTGTCCTATTCGGTGTCCTGTGTGAATTTATTAAGTGTGCTCTCTCTAATTCTCTCTTTCTCTCTTTCTTTCTCTCTCTCGGGGGACATGAGCCCTAGGACCATGCCTCAGGACTACCTGACATGATGACTCCTTGCTGTCCCCAGTCCACCTGGCCGTGCTGCTGCTCCAGTTTCAACTGTTCTGCCTTATTATTATTGGACCATGCTGGTCATTTATGAACATTTGAACATCTTGGCCATGTTCTGTTATAATCTCCACCTGGCACCGCCAGAAGAGGACTGGCCACCCCACATAGCCTGGTTCCTCTATAGGTTTCTTCCTAGGTTTTGGCCTTTCTATGGAGTTTTTCCTAGCCACCGTGCTTCTACACCTGCATTGCTTGCTGTTTGGGGTTTTAGGCTGGGTTTCTGTAGAGCACTTTGAGATATCAGCTGATGTACGAAGGGCTATATAAATACATTTGATTTGATTTGATTCTTACGGAGCCACTCCTTAGTTGCCCTGGCTGTGTGTTTCGGGTCATTGTAATGCTGGGAGACCCAGCCACGACCCATCTTCAATGCTCTTACTGAGTGAAGGAGGTTGTTGGCCAAGATCTCGCGATACATCCATCCACCCCTCAATACAGTGCAGTCGTCCTTTCCCCTTTGCAGAAAAACATCCCCAAAGAATGATGTTTCCACATCCATGCTTCATGGTTGGGATGGTGTTCTTGGGGTTGTACTCATCCTTCTTCTTCCTTCAAACACAGCGAGTGGAGTTTAGACCAAAAAGCTCTATTTTTGTCTCATCAAACCACATGACCTTCTCCCATTCCTCCTCTGGATCATCCAGACGGTCATTGGCAAACTTCAGACGGGCCTGGGCATGCGCTGGCTTGAGCAGGGGGACCTTGCATGCACTGCAGGATTTTAATCCATGACGGCGCAGTGTGTTACTAATGGCTTTCTTTGAGACTGTGGTCCCAACTCTCTTCAGGTAATTGACCAGGTCCTGCCGTGTAGTTCTGGGCTGATCCCTCACCTTCCTCATGATCATTGATGCCCCACGAGGTGAGATCTTGCATGGAGCCCCAGACCGAGGGTGATTGACCGTCATCTTGAACTTCTTCCATTTTCTAATAATTGCACCAACAGTTGTTGCCTTCTCACCAAGCTGCTTACCTATTGTCCTTTAGCCCATCCCAGCCTTGTGCAGGTCTACAATTTTATCCCTAATGTCCTTACACAGCTCTCTGGTTTTGTCCATTGTGTAGAAGTTGGAGTCTGTTTGATTGAGTGTGTGGACAGTTGTCTTTTATACAGGTAACGAGTTCAAACCGGTGCAGTTAATACAGTCATACAAAAAATCATACAATGTGATTTTCTGGATTTTTGTTTTAGATTCCATCTCTCAGAGTTGAAGTGTACCTATGATAAAAAATGACAGACCTCTACATGCTTTGTAAGTAGGAAAACCTGCAAAATCAGCAGTGTATCAAATACTTGTTCTCCCCACTGTATATATTTACGTTCAGTGTGTCGTCTTGAAAAGTGTCACTGTTGAAAAGTTAGTTTCTGTTGGAGAGTTTCGTATCTCTCTCTCTCTCTCTCTCTGTCTTGGTTAGAGGGGATAGATAGTTCAGAGTGACATTCATTCATTTGTATAGAAAGAATTTTGGCAGTTCTTCGCGTTCAATGATGCTGAATTCCTAGCTGCAGACTAGTAATTAATATCAGACTTGTTCTTATTCTATCGGCATCGATAGTCTAAGAGTTTAACCACATGGTATGGTTAAAAGATTCAGCAATGGTCTGCAACCTACGTCCCCTCCTAATGGAGAAAAACATGGTCTGGAGATAATTTCTCAAAGTTGGGTTTTATTTGGAATTGCAGAAAAGGGCTGTCCCAGGATGCCTGACCCTAACTGGGTTCAGGGGCGGTCCTCTAAACTCAAAAGGGAATTGGAGTTTCCTTCATTAAACAGTCCAAAATCACATCACACAATTTTACAAACAGTATTATACTCACTCATTCATCTTATACAACAATTAGATGTAAACCTTATATCTGAGGCTGTTAAATAAACAGCGTTATGGCAATGTGGCCACACGGTCTCCTATGAGCTTCCCAAGTTGTGACAAATGGACCAGTTCGTAGTTGGATTCTTCACCGATCTTTTATACCTTCTCCAGAACATGAAATTTGTTCGGACCTCAAGTTCTGTGAGGTGGAAGAAATTCCTTTGTTCTCTATGAAAATTCACTCTGTCTCTTATACTGGCCATGAGGCAGGGTATTCTCAGGAATTTACGACCTCTCTCTGACCACAGCAGCCTAGTTGAAGGAGGCAGGGGGAGGCAGGGAGAGGGGGATGGGCTTGCTGTACCCAAAGAGGGCAACATCATGACACAGGCAAAATCTGGCATTATCAGCTCATTGTTATGGATGTGTCCAAATTAATGTCAATAAAAACATCTACTTTGTTGTTATTCTGGCTGCAGAGGTCGTGACTGTGTTAGTCGTAGCTAGCTGGCTAGCTAACAAGCAAGGGATAAGAACATTGCCAGCAAGCATGACAACAGAACATAAAGAACGAATGACTGGGTCGCGTCCATAAATATCTAACTAATCAAATGAACACATTTCTAGCAACCAAAAGATGAGAAATTATGTATTTTCCTATATAAATTAAAATATTTAATTTCTACCGGTAAATGTGTGTTTATAGTATTGTTTTCTTTAGTATAAGTGGGTATACATTGGTTCTATAAGTGGGATAAACGGTGGTATAAGTGGGATAAACAGCTTAAACAAAGGTAACAAAATAAACATATCTGTTATTCTGGCTGCAGGATAAACGCCTCAGTTCTGTACATTAACTTGGAAAAATTTACTCCGAAAAGGAACACGACTGCCTGACTTTTTTCATCATCTAATTAGTGTTCTTCTGTAATTATTCATTATTCAAGTCCTACTCCAGTCTCCTTTTCACCTCAATTATTTACTTAACAAAAGGCACACATCTCAATAGGTCCAGGCATCCTCATGACATGGCACATGTGGGGGGGGGGGGCTTTCCTCTTGTGTTCACTATTACACTATTACTCCTCTATGGTTGAATTTGAGTTTTTTTTACCACAAATATTTGTGAATAATCACCAGCAATGTGACAAATTATTAAACTGGCTGACTAACCTTTTCATAAACTTCAGTATCCCGTGGCCTTCAGTAGCAAAAGCAGATCGTTTCATCTTCTTTATGCCAAATGCATTTATTTAGTGAGTCTAAATGATTATCGTTAGCTGCTGGCTGAATGATGGAATGATCCTAGCTTGCTAGCTATCTAGCTAGGCTAATAAATATAACATTAGTAGATTGGATCATTCTAGAGCGTTTGCTTTTGTTAACACATAACTTTTTTTCAATGAAAATGTGTGTTTTCTCGAGATGCAGGCAACCAGGTAGGCAGGAGAGGAGGTTTGTCACTAGTTACCACAGCCTCAAAATCAAATCAAATCAAATCAAATTGTATTTGTCACATACACATGGTTAGCAGATGTTAATGCGAGTGTAGCGAAATGCTTGTGCTTCTAGTTCCGACAATGCAGTAATAACCAACAAGTAATCTAACTAACAATTCCAAAACTACTGTCTTATACACACAAGTGTAAGGGGATAAAGAATATGTACATAAAGATATATGAATGAGTGTTGGTACAGAGCGGCATAGGCAAGATACAGTAGATGGTATCGAGTACAGTATATACATATGAGATGAGTATGTAAACAAAGTGGCATAGTTAAGTGGCTAGTGATACATGTATTACATGAAGAAGCAGTAGATGATATAGAGTACAGTATATACGTATACAATTGAGATGAATAATGTAGGGTATGTAAACATTATATTAGGTAGCATTGTTTAAAGTGGCTAGTGATATATTTGACCATTTATCATTTCCCATCAATTCCCATTATTAAAGTGGCTGGAGTTGAGTCAGTGTGTTGGCAGTAATTGGCAGTATTAAAAAAATGAGGCTATGTAGGGTGTGACTGACAAGTGAATCTACCTGTTGCAGCGAGCGTGGGGTTACTCCGTGAAATCCCAGGGAAAGGGCTGTATTCACTAGACAAATCAGAGGCAAACGGGCTAAAATTGGGGGTGGAACTATGTCAACTTGTCCAATAAGAAACTTTTCTGTTGCAAAATCATACTTCACGAGGCCATATCAAACAATGGTGCTCATCCCCAGGATTTTTCTATGTCAGTTCCAACTAGTACCTCCAACAGTAGCTGTATTGCTAGGCTCAGGCACATATCCGCAGTAGGCCTATAGATTGGGTGCTATAACCCTAAAAGCACTAACAGGTATCAATTTTAACACCATGTCACGTTCGTCGTATAGAGGAGACCAAAGTGCAGCGTGATTAGAATACATTATTCTTTTAATGAACGAAGAACACTTAACAAACTATGCAAAAACAACAAAACAAACGTGAAGCTATATACAACGACTGCTGAAACATAGAATATAACCCACAGATAAACCAAGGAATACGGCTTCCTAAATATGGTTCCCAATCAGAGACAACGATAAATTGAGATTGAGAACCAATCTAGGAAACCATAGACATATAAACCCCTAGACTAGAAAAAACCCCAAGACAGAAACCCCCCCGAAAAAAACAAAGATCACTTGGTGTGTCACGTCCTGACCTTAGTTGTAAAACATTTCATCATTTACATTTTTCTATCCTTCAGAAATGTTAGGGCTTTGTCAAGCAACTAGTCACGACAAAAAAAATATAAATGTATCATAATTTCTATGTTAATATGGAGGAATAAAAAAGCCTAAGCTGAAAATGAAGACTAAAAAGCAACAACAACAAAAAGTTTCCATACATTTTCACTATTCATGAATGTATAGATATAGACCTACCCCAGATTTTCCAAAATTACCCCTGTTGGTGCTTTTAGGGGTCAAATATGTTGATGATTTTAGGGTTAGAAAGGAAACCAATGAAACTAAAATGAAATCCTCAGAGATACAGTCCTACGTTTGTATACATCCACAATACACCAGACCTAGCCTTTTGGACTTTCAATGTTTGTTTGGTTTTAGATGACTTTTTCATGTCTTTTTCCGTTGTGGGGAAATCTGTCTTTGGCAATCTCCAAAAAAGTTAGGCTCAGGAGAAACCAAATCCAATTTCCTCCACCTGCTGCACTGAATGCTTTACACACCTGTCCTCAAAGCTCCTGGCAAGCTCTCCCTGGCTTTTGTTGGGATATTTAATTAACATCACAGAGACAAAGGTAGTGTAGAAGCACACACACACACACACACACACACACACACACACACACACACACACACACACACACACACACACACACACACACACACACACACACACACACACACACACACACACACACACACACACACACACACACACACACACAGTATGTTTCAAAAATACCATTAGCAGCAACTACAACAACAATAATGAGAATAACAATACATTAAAGCAAAGCAATAGTAGTAGAACAGTCTCAACATGGCTGAGAAGACACATGGTATGAAAGCCAAAACGAAACCAAAATGGAAATATTATTGACATAAAATTGTACTTTTCAGTGGATGTCCCTTAGGTTGTGACAGGACACATTTAGGCTTTTCACCCAATAAATATTGAATTTATTCTAACTCTTTTATAGTTAAAATTCTTTATACTGAATGGTAATTTGTGAAAAAAGATTCTCTTAGGCCTGAGTATTTGTCACAGTGTAATAGGAAATGCAGCTCTGTCTCTTCCTTGGAGCAGAGTGGAGCAGAGTGAGCACAGCCTGTCCTATCTGGGCAGCCAGATTTGCCTGTGACTACCGGTCTCTATAGCCAGACTGTGCTCACTGAGTCTGTACCTAGTCAGTGTTTTCCTCATTTTTCTATCAGTGACAGTAGTCAGATAGTCACCATGCCACCATGTACTGTCTGTTGAGAACCAAATAGCATTGAAGTTAACTTGGATTCTTTTGTGGTGTCTTTCCAATAGGTGATATATTTTTATTTTAGCTTTTGTGATGATTTGGTCAGCTGTCCTGAGACTCTATGGGGTTGGTTTGGGTTGGTGAACTGAGCCTCAGAACCAGCTGACTGTGGGGACTCTTCTCTTATTTAATCTCTTGACATTGCAGAGCTGTGTGATGAAATGTTTTGGGGTCCCTTGTTTTTAGATGGTTGTCAAATTTGATGGCTCTTTCTTATATTCGAATAAGGAGGGGGTATTGGCCTATTCTACTCTACATGCGTTATTTGGAGTTTTTCTTTGCACTTGCAATGCAGTCTTGAAAAACTCTGCATGCAGTATTTTCGAATAGATGTTTGGTAAATTCATTATTAGAGTGGACCACATACTTTGCTGCCATATAGAGCAATTGGTTCTATAACTGATTGGACAATTTTGAGCCAGATTCTAATTGGATTTTCAATTTTAATGTTATTTTTAATGGCATAGAATGCTCTTCTTGCTTTGTCTCAGCTCGTTCACAGCCATGCGAATGCTACCTGTGTTGCTGATATTTAGTCCTAGATATGTGTAGTTTTTGGTGTGTTCTATTAGGAACTGTGTCCAAATAGAATTTATATTTGTGATCCTGATTTCCGGACCTCTTTTGGAATTTCATTTTATTTGTTTTCTTTACAGTACCAGTCAAAAGTTTGGACGCACCTACTCATTCCAGGATGTCTTTATTTTGTACTATTTTCTACATTGTAGAATATTAGTTAAGACATCAAAACTATGAAATAACACACATGGAATCATGTCGTAACCAAAAACGTGTTAAACAAATAAAAATATATTTGAGATTTGAGATTATTCAAAGTAGCCACCTTTTGCCTTGATAATAGCTTTGCACACTCTTGGCATACTCTCAAGCAGCTTCATGAGGTATTCACCTGGAATGCATTTCAATTAAATGTTAATTTGTGGAATTTCTTTCCTTGTTAATGCGTTTGAGCCAATTAGTTATGTTGTGACAAGGTAGGAGTGGTATACAGAAGATAGCCCTAATTGGTAAAAGTCCATATTATGGCAAGAACAGCTCTAATAAGCAAAGAGAAATGACAGTCAATCAACACTTTAAGACATGAAGGTCAGTCAATCTTTTCTAGTTCTTCCGGTGTTGACCATTCTGCCTGCCCTGACCCTGAGCCTGCCTGCCATTCTGTACCTTACTGATTCTGCCCTGGATTACTGACCTCTGCCTACCCTTGACCTATCGTTTGACTTCCCCCTGTTTTGTAAATAAACATCTGTGATTCAAACTGTCTGCATCTGGGTCTTATACTGAGTCGTGATGGTACGAACTGGCCATGACTGACCCAGCTGACTTGGACCAGCTCCTCTACAACGTCTCTTCCCAAGGAGCCACCATTGGGAGACACGAGGAGTTACTTCGAGGTCTTATGGAAGGATTCCAGTCCTTTGTGGAACGCCATGACCATGCCTTGAATACACTGCTGTAGCAATTCCACGGATTGTCTGTTTGGCTGCGAGCCATGACAGCAACCTACCAGCCCATCAGTAACCCTGCTGTCAGCAGCGCTTCTCTCCAGGCCACCCCAGCTTCCCGAGAACCCCACTTACCTCCTCCGGAACGCTTCGCTGGAGAGTCAGGAACCTGTTGGGCATTTCTCTCCCAGTGCTTCCTCATCTTCGAGCTGCAGCCCTTGTCCTTTCCCTCAGACCACTCGGAGATAGCATACCTCATAACGCTGATGTGCCGGAGGGCTCTCGCCTGACCAACGGTGGTGTGGGAACAACAATCTGCCGTGCTTCAGTCTGGAGGAGTTCGTGCCAGAGGTGAAAAAAGTTTTTGGATTCTCCATTGTCCGGGAGATCGGCTGCCTGGAAGTTACTTGTTCGCCAAGACTCCCGCAGTGTGGCAGACTACGCGGTTGATTTCCGCACGTTGGCTGCCGGAAGTGCCTGGAACCTGGAATCCCTGTTTGACGAGCTCGCAGCCCGGGAGCTGCCTACGGATATCGACTCGCTCATTGCCTTGACCAACCGGATCGATGGACAGCTACAGGAACGTAGGAGGGAGAAGAAGTCTGATTCTGGTCCCACTTGCTCGCCCAAGGATACCACCTTGCCTCCAAGGAATCTCGGAAGTCCCTGACATCTATGTTTCTGAGAGAATCCAAGGTTACCCGAGTTCCCACAAAAGTCTCCGAGGTCTGCCGACTCATGCAGAGCTAGGTTGTCTCCAGCCGAACGTTGATGCAGACTTAACACCAAGAGATGGCTGTATTGCGGAAATACCGGTCATTACGTGTCTACCTGTCCATTAAAATACCAGGCTCATCAGTAGGTACGAGTACTCTGGTGGGCCATACAGAGAATTTTCCTTCTCCCCTTACTCATACCCCGCTCCATGCCATCCTGCTGTGGGGCGACTGGTCAAAATCTCTTTAGGTAATCTTTGACTCTGGGGCCGATGGGAGTTTAATGGACACTACCATGGTGTCAGATCTGGGCATCCCCACTCAGCCCCTCTCCATTCCTATGGACGTCCCCTCTCCATTCCCTAGTCTGTATAGGCAGAGTCACCCACAATACTAGGAAACCTCAGTGGGTCTATATACAGTGCCTTGCGAAAGTATTCAGCCCCCTTGAACTTTGCGACCTTTTGCCACATTTCAGGCTTCAAACGTAAAGATATAAAACTGTATTTTTTTGTGAAGAATCAACAACAAGTGGGACACAATCATGAAGTGGAATGACATTTATTGGATATTTCAAACTTTTTTAACAAATCAAAAACTGAAAAATTGGGAGTGCAAAATTATTCAGCCCCCTTAAGTTAATACTTTGTAGCGCCACCTTTTGCTGCAATTACAGCTGTAATTCGCTTGGGGTATGTCTCTATCAGTTTTGCACATCGAGAGACTGAATTTTTTTCCCATTCCTCCTTGCAAAACAGCTCGAGCTCAGTGAGCTTGGATGGAGAGCATTTGGGAACAGCAGTTTTCAGTTCTTTCCACAGATTCTCAATTGGATTCAGGTCTGGACTTTGACTTGGCCATTCTAACACCTGGATATGTTTATTTTTGAACCATTCCATTGTAGATTTTGTTTTATGTTTTGGATCATTGTCTTGTTGGAAGACAAATCTCCATCCCAGTCTCAGGTCTTTTGCAGACTCCATCAGGTTTTCTTCCAGAATGGTCCTGTATTTGGCTCCATCCATCTTCCCATCAATTTTAACCATCTTCCCTGTCCCTGCTGAAGAAAAGCAGGCCCAAACCATGATGCTGCCACCACCATGTTTGACAGTGGGGATGGTGTGTTCAGGGTGATGAGCTGTGTTGCTTTTACGCCAAACATAACGTTTTGCATTGTTGCCAAAAAGTTCAATTTTGGTTTCATCTGACCAGAGCACCTTCTTCCACATGTTTGGTGTGTCTCCCAGGTGGCTTGTGGCAAACTTTAAACAACACTTTTTATGGATATCTTTAAGAAATGTCTTTCTTCTTGCCACTTCCATAAAGGCCAGATTTGTGCAATATACAACTGATAGTTGTCCTATGGACAGAGTCTCCCACCTCAGCTGTAGATCTCTGCAGTTCATCCAGACTGATCATGGGCCTCTTGGCTGCATCTCTGATCAGTCTTCTCCTTGTGTGATCTGAAAGTTTAGAGGGACGGCCAGGTCTTGGTAGATTTGCAGTGGTCTGATACTCCTTCCATTTCAATATTATCACTTGCACAGTGCTCCTTGGGATGTTTAAAGCTTGGGAAGTCTTTTTGTATCCAAATCCGGCTTTAAACTTCTTCACAACAGTATCTCGGACCTGCCTGGTGTGTTCCTTGTTCTTCATGATGCTCTCTGCGCTTTTAACGGACCTCTGAGACTATCACAGTGCAGGTGCATTTATACGGAGACTTGATTACACACAGGTGGATTGTATTTATCATCATTAGTCATTTAGGTCAACATTGGATCATTCAGAGATCCTCACTGAACTTCTGGAGAGAGTTTGCTGCACTGAAAGTAAAGGGGCTGAATAATTTTGCACGCCCAATTTTTCAGTTTTTATTTGTTAAAAAAGTTTGAAATATCCAATAAATGTCGTTCCACTTCATGATTGTGTCCCACTTGTTGTTGATTCTTCACAAAAAAATACAGTTTTATATCTTTATGTTTGAAGCCTGAAATGTGGCAAAAGGTCGCAAAGTTCAAGGGGGCCGAATACTTTCGTAAGGCACTGTAGTTATGCTAATCAAGTCTCCTCGGGTACCCGTGGTATTAGGGTTTTCATGACTCCAGCGACACAATCCCCTTATCAACTGGACTGCTGGTGCTATCACGGGCTGGTGTCCGTTCTGCCACACTCATTGCCTGAAGTTGGCGCAGCCTGCCCCGGGGCATCTTCCTGTGGGCTCGAAAGAAATCTTGGATGTCTCCACCGTTCCCGCTGAGTACCAGGATCTCCGGGAGATTTTCAGCAAGGTCCGGGCCACAAGGTTGCTCTACATCAACCCTACCACTGCGTGATCAACTTTCTCCCGGGCACTACACCACCCCGGGGACAGCTGTATTCACTGTCAGGTCCGGAGACCAAGGCTATGGAAACATACTATGAGGATGGCTGCAGGGTGTCTCCGTCCTTCTGCCTCCCCCGACGGTGCAGGGTTCTTCTTTGTGGAGCAGAGGAACAAAACCCTCCACCCATTAAATACCGCTATCCGCTATCCGCTACCACTCATCGCCTCGGCTTTCGAGCCGCTCCAGGCGGCCACCATTTTCTCTAAGTTGTTCCTGCGGAACGCCTACCATCTGGTGCGGATACGGGAAGGTGACGAGAGGAAGACAACCTTCAAATCAATCAAATTCAAATCAAATGTATTTATATAGCCCTTCGTACATCAGCTGATATCTCAAAGTGCTCTACAGAAACCCCAAACAGCAAGCAATGCAGGTGTAGAAGCACGGTGGCTAGGAAAAACTCCCTAGAAAGGCCAAAACCTAGAAAGAAACCTAGAGAGGAACCAGGCTATGTGGGGTGGCCAGTCCTCTTCTGGCTGTGCCGGGTGGAGATTATAACAGAACATGGCCAAGATGTTCAAATGTTCATAAATGACCAGCATGGTCCAATAATAATAAGGCAGAACAGTTGAAACTGGAGCAGCACAGCCAGGTGGACTGGGGACAGCAAGGAGTCATCATGTCAGGTAGTCCTGAGGCATGGTCCTAGGGCTCAGGTCCTCCGAGAGAGAGAAAGAAACAGAGAAAGAGAGAATTAGAGAGAGCACACTTAAATTCACACAGGACACCGACTAGGACAGGAGAAGTACTCCAGATATAACAAACTGACCCTAGCCCCCCGACACAAACTACTGCAGCATAAATACTGGAGGCTGAGACAGGAGGGGTCAGGAGACACTGTGGCCCCATCCGAGGACACCCCCGGACAGGGCCAAACAGGAAGGATATAACCCCACCCACTTTTTCAAAGCACAGCCCCCACACCACTAGAGGGATATCTTCAACCACCAACTTACCATCCTGAGACAAGGCTGAGTATAGCCCACAAAGATCTCCGCCAACCCAAGGGGGGGGGGCGCCAACCCAGACCGGATGATCACATCAGTGACTCAACCCACTCAGGTGACGCACCCCTCCCAGGGACGGTATGAGAGAGCCCCAGTAAGCCAGTGACTCAGCCCAACATGGCTCGCGGACAATATGAATACCTGGTGATGCCATTCGGTCTTACTAGTGCTCCTGCTATGGTCCAGGCCTGGGTAACGACGTTCTCCGTGAAATGTTGAAATGGTTTGTGTTTGTCTACCTTGACAACATCCTTGTCTTTTCCCGCTCAGCTCAAGAACACATTCTCCACGTCCGACGAGTCCTCCAGCGACTCCTGGAAAAACAGCTTTTTTTTAAAGCAGAGAAGTGCGAATTCCATCGCGCCACCATCTCCTTCCTGGCATACATCATCACAGCTGGACCTCGGAAAGGTTGCGGCTGCAACGCTTCCTGGGATTTGCCCATTTCTATCGCCATTTCATCCAGCGTTACAGCACCCTGGCTTCCCCCCTTTCAGCACTCACCTCTCCCACGGTCCCGTTCACGTGGTCGCTTCACCAGAGCTCCCATATTAAGCCATCTGGACCCGTCCCGCCAGTACGTGGTGGAGGTTGACGCTTCAGACTTTGGAGTGGGGATTGTTCTGTCCCAGTGTTCTGTCCTGGAACTTAAACTCTTGCTCCTACCTGACACGCAGGCGTCCCATCTAGACATCTGGAAATGCAAATGCGCTACGCTAAATGCTAATAGTACTAGTTAAAACTCAAACGTTCATTAAAATACACATGCAGGGTATTGAATTAAAGCGACACTCGTTGTGAATCCAGGCAACAAGTCAGATTTTTAAAATGCTTTTCGGCGAAAGCATGAGAAGCTATTATCTGATAGCATGTAACACCCCAAAAGACCCGCAGGGGACGTAAACAAAATAATTAGCATAGTCGTCGCTACACAAACCGCACAAATAAAATATAAAACATTCATTACCTTTGACCATCTTCTTTGTTGGCACTCCTAGATGTCCCATAATCACTATTGGGTCTTTTTTCGATTAAATCGGTCCATATATAGCCTAGATATCGATCTATGAAGACTGTGTGATAAACTAAAAAAAAAATAGCGTCTTATAACGTAACGTCATTTTTTTAATTAAAAAGTCGACGATAAACTTTCACAAAACACTTCAAAATACTTTTGTAATGCAACTTTAGGTATTAGTAAACGTTAATAAGCGATCAAATTGATCACGAGGCGAAGTATATTCTTTAGCTGTCCGTCTGGAAATAATGTCCGGGTAAATCTCAACCAAAATATCCGGTCGGAGACCGGAAGAACTGCGCTGCCTTGCGTCTGTTTGACCAAGAAACAAATAGTAGGCAAATGACAAGACTCTAGACAACGTGTGGAAGCTGTAGGTATTGCAACCTCAGCCCCATTATATGTGGTTCACCTTTATCAATGGGTTCAAGTCGCGCATGGATATATTTTTCCATTTTCAGTGATCAGATTTTCTTGCACTTTTCGATGAAACACACGTTCTGTTATAGTCACAGACGTGATTTAACCAGTTTTATAAACGTCTGAGTGTTTTCTATCCACACATACTAATCATATGCATATACTATATTCCTGGCATGAGCAGCAGGGCGCTGAAATGTTACGCGATTTTTAACAGAATGTTCGAAAAAGTAGGGGGTAGGACTAACAGGTTAAGCTGCATCCCTGTGCCTTATTCTCCCATCGTCTTAATGCCACAGAGAGGAATTATGATGTGGGAAATTGAGAACTACTTGCGGTGAAGATGGTGTACTGTCCTCCGTATGCGTTAAGGTGCATATTCTGACAGCAAGATGAACGCCTTCACATCAATAATCCTCAAATCATGATCTCTGTGTTCACAAAACTTACTGAGTAGAAACAGAGTGAAACTGAAACACAAAGACAATAATGTCTGCATAAACCAATGTAATCTGCCCTAAAATACAAACTAGATATGAACGTAACCTGATATTTTCTTACACTGACAACTAGCAAACTCCAGACTAACATTCTGTAGCAATTACGCTTGTGCTGTCCATCTATTCCACAAAGTAAACATACACATCCAAATTCTAAAAAACAATGCTCTGAAACTAAAGATATATGCAAAATAAATTTTAAAAACTCACTGACAAAGCTTCCTAAGGCACACAACATAAAGGATGGATGAAGACTGTAAGCAGACAGCTGAAAGAGCACTCTGAGCTCTAACTGAGGCCTACAATGACCAACTTCCTTCTAACAGGTCACATGACAGGTCATTTTTTATCTAAAGGTAAATACTCCAGATAAACATTAGGGGAGACAAATTCAAGGTAAATAATATAGGTAAGTATTACAACTAAAATAGAACAGATGGCATTGGAGTGGAGGCACTGGTTAGAGTTGGTGGAACAGCCATTCATTGTATGGGCAGATCACAAGAACCTAGGATATCTCCACACCGCCAAGCGTCTCAACTCCAGGTAAGCTCGATGGGCCCTGCTTTTCACTCGGTGGCAACAGCACTATCCTTACGGTGGTGGACAGGTGTACCAAAGCCATCCATTTCATTCCCCTCCTCAAGCTACCCTCAGCCAAGGAGACGGCCCAGCTCATGGTACAGCCCATCTTCCAGATCCATGGACTTCCGGCTGACATGGTCCTCAGTACTCATCCTGGTTCTGAAAGGCGTTCTACACACTCATTGGGTCGTCGGCCAGTCGGAGCGGGCCAATCAGAACCTGGAGATGACTCTTCGTTGCCTTGTCTCCAACAACCCCACCA
Organism: Oncorhynchus keta; assembly: GCF_023373465.1. Classification (NCBI taxonomy): domain Eukaryota; kingdom Metazoa; phylum Chordata; class Actinopteri; order Salmoniformes; family Salmonidae; genus Oncorhynchus; species Oncorhynchus keta. The sequence continues at coordinate 62,493,184 of NC_068424.1, read as the reverse complement.
CCTGGAGCCAGCAACTTGTGTGGGTGGACCCTTCCCTGCTCAGCCACTGGTCTCTTGCCTTTCTAATTTTCAATGGGTTATCAGCCCCCGCTCTTCCCTGAGTAAGAGGAAGAGGTCAGCATACCCTTGGCCCAGATGTTCGTCGGCCGCTGTCACTGTACCCGGAAGAGAGCCCGGTCTGCTCTTCTCAAGACCACCTCCACCATCGAACCCAGGCTCCCGTTACAGTCTTCGGCAGAGGGTATGGCTGTCCACTCAGGATCTGCCCCTCCGTGGGTGGAGTCTGGCAAACCTTCCCCCCATTTATCATCCTTTTCCCTATCTCTAAGATTCTTAGCCCCTCTGCTGTTCATCTTCTGTTGCCCCGCACCCTCCGTATGTATCAAAGAATAAACCTCTGTCTCACAGGCCTCTGTCTCATCTTTCCTTTCTGCCTAATATGACCCTCACCCTGCTTGCAGTCCGGTACCTTTCTGACACTACCATGGATTACTGACCTCTGCCTGCCCTGACCCTGCCTACCATTCTGTATCTTATTGACTCTGCCTTGGATTACTGACCTCTGCCTGCCCTTGACCTGTCGTTTGCCTGCCCCTTGTTTTGTAAATTAACATCTGTGATTCGAACTGTCTGCATCTGGTTCTTATCCTGAGTCGTCATAACTAAAGGACACCAATAAGAAGAAGAGACTTGCTTGAGGCAAGGAACACGAGCAAAGGACATTAGACCGGTGGAAATCTGGTTTTTGGTCTGATGAGCACAAATTTAAGATTTTTGGTTCCAACCGCTGTGTCTTTGTGAGACGCAGAGTAGGTAAACGGATGATCTCAGCATGTGTGGTTCCCACCTTGAAGCATGGAGGAGGTGTGATGGTGTGGGGGTTCTTTGCTGGTGACACTGTCTGTGAATTATTTAGAATTCAAGGCACACTTAACCAGAGCATTCTGCAGCGATACGCCATCCCATCTGGTTTGCGCTTAGTGGGACTATAATTTGTTTTTCAAAAGGACAGTGACCCAACACACCTCCAGGCTGGGTAAGGGCTATTTGACCAAGAAGGAGAGTGATGGAGTGCTGTATCAGATGACCTGGCCTCAACAATCACCCGACCTCAACCCAATTGAGATGGTTTGGGATGAGTTGGACCGCAGAGTGAAGGAAAAGCAGCCAACAAATGCTCAGCAGAAGTGGGAACTCCTTCAAGACTGTTGGGAAAGCATTCCAGATGAAGCTGGTTGAGAGAATGCCAAGAGTGTGCAAAGCTGTCATCAAGGCAAAGGGTGGTTACTTTGAAGAATCTAAAATCTATTTTTATTTGTTTAACACTTTTTTGGTTACTAGATGATTCCATATGTGTTATTTCATAGTTTTGATGTCTTCACTGTTATTCTACAATGTAGAAAATCGTAAAAATAAAGAAAAACCCTTGAATGAGTAGGTGTGTCCAAACCTTTGACTGGTACTGTAGGTTAACCGTCAGAGCCCGGGTCTTACAAAACCTGTGCAGATGATCTAGATGCTGCTGTAATCCAGCCATGTGTCATGTTCACATTAATCATCACTTCAGCATTCACATCCACAAAATCTTACAGAATTAGCAATAGAGATAACTTTTACCTGTAGTCCCTTATGAAGCGAGATGTGCACGGACATCCATCTACTTTGTTTAACTCTTCTGAAGGAGGGTCAAAACAATGCCCATGGTTCCAAATTGACCCCTCTATACAACAATGACTCTCTGTGACTGTGAGTAAGCTCATTAATGTCTACCTGGCAGATGTAGCAGCAGAATCCCCTCTCCACTCCCCATCCACATCTGCAGCCCCTTTGTCAGCCTTTCAATTGATTGGAAAGCCCTAATTACTTGCTTGCTTGCTTGAGGGAGAAAACAAAATGGTGTGTGATTGGGATTTGACTAGTGATTGGATCACTCAGATTGGCTTGAATAGGGTGACCGAATGGAAATTGCCAGGTGTGTCGTCGTTTTTTAATGGTGTTCTGTTGTGTTTTATGGTACAACTGCACAATGCATGCACATGTAACCAGTCTTAGAGTAAGTATGCTATAGCTGGAGTGGTGTGTAGTCAATCATATTTGTTCCATAGAGGTGCTAGCTTGCTTGTAATGAGATGAGACCTTGTATTCACTCATTATATTTAGTTATGAGACCAGAACTTGTGTTCACTGATCATCTCTAGTTATGAGACCTTGTGTTCACTGATCATCTCTAGTTATGAGATCAGACCTTGTGTTCACTGATCATCTCTAGTTATGAGACCAGACCTTGTGTTCACTGATCATCTCTAGTTATGAGATCAGACCTTGTGTTCACTGATCATCTCTAGTTATGAGACCAGACCTTGTGTTCACTGATCACCTCTAGTTATGAGACCAGACCTTGTGTTCACTGATCACCTCTAGTTATGAGATCAGACCTTGTGTTCACTGATCATCTCTAGTTATGAGATCAGACCCTGTGTTCACTGATCATCTCTAGTTATGAGATCAGACCTTGTGTTCACTGATCACCTCTAGTTATGAGACCAGACCTTGTGTTCACTGATCATCTCTAGTTATGAGATCAGACCTTGTGTTCACTGATCATCTCTAGTTATGAGACCAGACCTTGTGTTCACTGATCATCTCTAGTTATGAGACCAGACCTTGTGTTCACTGATCACCTCTAGTTATGAGATCAGACCTTGTGTTCACTGATCATCTCTAGTTATGAGATCAGACCTTGTGTTCACTGATCATCTCTAGTTATGAGATCAGACCTTGTGTTCACTGATCATCTCTAGTTATGAGATCAGACCTTGTGTTCACTGATCATCTCTAGTTATGAGACCAGACCTTGTGTTCACTGATCATCTCTAGTTATGAGATCAGACCTTGTGTTCACTGATCATCTCTAGTTATGAGACCAGACCTTGTGTTCACTGATCACCTCTAGTTATGAGACCAGACCTTGTGTTCACTGATCATCTCTAGTTATGAGACCAGACCTTGTGTTCACTGATCATCTCTAGTTATGAGACCAGACCTTGTGTTCACTGATCATCTCTAGTTATGAGATCAGACCTTGTGTTCACTGATCATCTCTAGTTATGAGATCAGACCTTGTGTTCACTGATCATCTCTAGTTATGAGACCAGACCTTGTGTTCACTGATCATCTCTAGTTATGAGATCAGACCTTGCATTCACTCATCATCTTTAGTTATGAGATCAGACCTTGTGTTCACTCATCATCTCTAGTTTTGAGATCAGACCTTGCATTCATTCATCATCTCTAGTTATGAGATCAGACCTTGCATTCACTCATCATCTCTAGTTGTTATAAAACAGCTGCCTAGAAGATTAACAACTGCAAATTACACACGATAATCACTTTGTCAATTTTTGCCCTGAATCATAGCACAATGTCATAGCACAATGTCTCGAGAGCCCTCTCATTTATAGTTAAAACACAACACACTCCTCTGTTCGCACCTTGGTATTGTGACTCAGTCACCTACCTGCACATCTTCAGGGAGGGAATTTAACATAGACCACTGTCATCTTCAGGGAGAGAACTTAGCATAGATCACTGTCATCGTTTCAAGTTCCTTGGCATTAGCCGTGTTTGTTAGCGAGGCAAAAGGAGAACGTCTCTACACCAAAGAGAACTGATTTTCATGAATAAAAAAATAAACATTGCTTTGGACAACACACAAAAGGCATATCCTACATTAAAAAGCAAAGCTGTCATCACGGTGATGGCAGGATTAAACAGGTCGAAACAGAGGAGTTTTATTCCTCTAGCCATGTGTCATCTTCCCACTGGTTTAACGCTTTCTCTGTGTAAAATATGTATTGTTATAGCTTCCTACGCCTCTCATACAAATTGATTTTCTTTTTTTGAGATGCCTTTACTTTATCGGAACTGGTTTGGAAATGGGAAAATGGGCGGTTGCAATGTTTAGGGAACCACTGCACTGCACTTATCGATAAGACTTCAAAGTGGCACTAGGGTTGGGGAAGGAAAGTAACCCGCGCTCGCCTTAGGGGTGAACAAGTTAATGGAAGGAGAAAGCTGTAAATGTGTGTATTGTTTATATAAGGGTCTTTCTATAAATAATGGGACTAATGTGTGACTTTGATCAACATTACACAATCGTTTGAAACAGAAAAAAGCAACAAAAAAATAATGCAGTTTCACATGTGTACATAGAGGAATTAAAGTGAATATATGCAAATTGGCCCATAACTCAACCTATGCAACAACAAATACCTAGAACTATACATCCTTTAAGCAGGATTCATACAGCCATTGGCAAGTCAAATTCTAGGACTTTCGGGGACTTTTTCAAGCATTAAATTGTCATTTTCAAGGACCTCAATGTTATAAAAAAAAGAATATTGTGCATAATGCGCGTTAATTTAGAACCCTCCCTCCCGCCCTCTAAAAAAAGTAGGCCATTACCACTATTAAGAATATTTCATTTTTTTAGGCCTTACTATTGATATTGCAATTATTATTACATTGTAAAATATGTGAGAATAATGTGGACATTGCCTGACTGAATAGACTGCATGCATGGCGATGTTGATGCAGCCTATGTGGCCAACGCAGGCACACATAATAAATGGCGCTAGCAAAAAGCTCACCATCGTTGTTTTTATAATGAGAAAGTGACCAAAAATCAGGTTCCCTTGTTTAATGGAAGGATTTGTATGGAAAGCCAAGTTGAAGCCAACATACATGGTTTTACTGCAACAGAGTAGCGCAACACAGTTCAATTAAAGTGTCGGGAAACAAACAAAAATGGCCACATCTCTCACAAAAAAAAATGGATCAAAATGAAATTACGGATAATTTCAATGGAGCAGTAGAATTTAATAATTACAAGGACTTTTCAAGCACCAAATTGAGGAAATTTCTGATTTTCAAGGTAGGCCTATACCGACACTTGAATTTCTGATGTCCAAATTCAAGTTCAAGTAGGCTGCTTCAAGGCCCCGGTATTGTTTAAAATTGTAGGTGAAAATTCGCAAATACCTTTTTACAGCACTCGGGCTGTTGTTGCATTGCATGCCCTATCACAACACTTGACTGTCATTCAGAAAATGGTTTCCTGGATCAGATGATATGTCAAAATATCACCCGTAACTAATCAGCTGGACACCAACTGCGCATCCAACATGCATAATTCTAGAAGAACCACGTTAATGACTATAGATGGTTTAATAGGTGACTCTTTCGGTTAGAAGCATTCGATTTTGCAAATCTCATTTATTATTTTGGATTTGTGTGCACATGAAAACTGTTTTCACCCCGTAACATAAGGAGACATGAAATGTTATGTAGTTACACTGCATTTCTGAGCTCTCTATACAAAAACAATGTCAGACAGCTAGATTCAAGATTCTTACATGTTCAATGTCACGTTTCATGTTCAATGTCTAATTTAACTGATTAATGCTTAATATATGATATGATGACAACTTACACTGCCATAAATGCAAGGACAGAAAAGTAATGTTTTATGTCAGACAATTTTAGACAAATCTATAAAGACACCAACCATGATAAAGGGTTAAACATAGCTTTTAAATCAACTCGTGAATTGTTTGGAATATAGTTATGATCCCCCCTTATATCTTTAATGTAATGACCATGAACATATTTTGCTGATTGTTATCAATGACATATCAACAGCTGTTTCAAGTTGTCCAGTGTAGGAAATCCTCAATGGTACCCTATATAGAAAGACCCACATAGTTATTTCTAATACAATCTAATCTGTTTTTAGATTGATTTTAAGGCAGCAAAATGTGAAGGCTTTGCAAGGGGTGTGTAGACTTTAACTAGGCACAGTACATACAGCAAAAACATTCATACATTAACAACAGTAAGTACAGAAACAAAGTTTGTTGTCGTAGGCCCCGATCCAGACGTTTTTGGAAGGTAGTAGAGGCTTTCACGCCGACACCCTTGGGTTCGATTTATATTCCAACTGATCACAGAGTAAGACTACTTTTCCTACACACCTCCACGCCTACGTCTCCACCTCCTGGCTCAGAAATAAAGTATGACAGCTGTTATTCAACATAAGTGCTACTCTGCCTTCCTTCGCATGTGTCCAGCTCTCACTAAAGTGCTCATGCATCTGGGCAAAACCATTGTCCACCTATCAACTCTCTCTCTCAACGCTTGGGTGACCTTAGCTGCTTTCCTACACACGAGAACAATACCTTCAGCTTGACCTCACCTAGAGCATGTTGGTTCTGGGCCCTTGGCCCCCTGGTAAAGATTATGGTAATTAATAATAAGGGCTCTAATTTATCAGGGTGAATTATGTTTGCACTGTTGCATGCATTATGTACTGTGATAAAACACACAGCTTAATATAAAGATGGAGGTCCCTCCTAAAATGCATGAATAGAGGACAGTGCTATCTATAACATCATGTTATGGATAGCACTCCATATGGATAGCACTCCATGTCCTCATTACATAAGTCATGTGAGTCACTCCGTTTTGAGAAATAGCCCCAATATAGGTATTCACACCAGAACAGATTATCACAATTAATTGCCTGTGGGGCCAATGTCTTTCACTCTTTTTCAATTATATATATATAGCTAAGAGTTGATTGACAGTGATAACTGTGACTCCAACCTGAGTGAGTCACAAGATTAAAATCAAAATGTCTTGTATCACTGCTGGAATAAAGAGAGTGAAATGAAAGGATATTCCAAGAAGAAAGTTGTGGAAGATATTGCATATTTCATAAAATTATATTCCCTTGTCTCGGAGCATACCTCAGTTACCATGGGAACTGACATTTAAAGTGATATGCTCCTGTGATTTTAGCTATCCACAGAACATTTTTGGTATTTGGACTGTGGTCCAGCTGAATTACTACAGCTCCGGAACAATTGATCTGATCCTTTTAAGTCCATAGTAAATTCCACTAAAAGGCTTTGCACCATTTTACATTTGAGTAATTTCTCAGACACACTTATCCAGAGCAATTAGGGTTAAGCACTTTGCTCAAGGGCACATCAACAGATTTTTCACCTAGTCGGCTCTGGGATTTGAATCAGCCACCTTTCGGTTACTGGTCCAGCACACTTAATCACTAGGCTACCTGCCACCCCACCAGAGAGGAAGACAGAGACACATTTGAGTTAGATTCAAAGACAGATTAAAAAAGTGGATCTCATAAAGTAGTCCTTTGTTGAAGGAAACACTTTTGATTGTATCATACTTCAACTCCTACCACAGTTTGACAGACAACCTAACAGATTGGCAACCTTCCTTACAACGCCGGGCAAACTTTGGCCTTCTCTTGTCACTCTTCTTAAACCTCTATTAGGATCAGAGAGGTCAGGTAGCTTACCTCTGCAAGGGTAAAATAAATCACTTGCGGGCAGGGAGTTTAGGTCAACTAATCAGCCCTGCCATAATGCACGTCCATGGAGAGGCCCGGGGAGATTCACTACCCTGCTAGCGCTGACAATAATGGAGGCTTTAAAAGGCCAGACTCTTTAATTACTAGTCTCGGCTATCAGCGCTTTTATCCTCCAGAGAGAGGAGGGGAGGTCAACGGCGTCTGTTCCCCAGCCATAGAGCCTCGTTTTGGGGCTTTGAGAGCTGAGAGAGGTGCCCATGGGTCAGTGTCTGATTGCTGCTGGAGATGGCAGGTTGACGGCATGGGGGCTCTTCTCCAGACAGAGGATCCTCAGAGAGCCCTGTTTCCAGGTCAGCATTATCAGGACATCTCCAATGGTTATGATATAATCTGTCTAGCATCAATGCCATTTACAGGGGGGTGGAGGGTATTTGGTCTCTGGTGCTTGTCTCATTGGGGCTGCAGCAACGCACCATGAATGGAAAGCATTGTTTGTCCCCTTCATTTCAGCAGGGCGATCAAAGTTCCATTGTGCGCACCACAAAAGGAAGTTGCCGGGTCTACTGGACATGTGATGGTGGAGGGAGATGGAGAGCGGAATGAGTGTTCTCACAATTTAACTGATAGTAATGACCAGCAATGACCAGTGATAGCAATGACCAGTGACCACATTAGTCACTGGCTTCATCAAAAAGTGTATTGATGATGTCGTCTCCACAGTGACTGTAGGTACCCCAACCAGAAGCCATGGATTACAGGCAACATTCGCACTGAGCTAAAGGGTAGAGCTGCCGCTTCCAAGGAGTGTGACTCTAACACAGAAGCGTATAAGAAATACTGCTATGCCCTCTGACGAACCATCAAACAGGCAAAGCATCAATACAAGATTAAGATCGAATCGTACTACACCGGCTCCGACGCTCGTTGGATGTGGCAGGGCCTGCAAACTATTACAGACTACAAAGGGAAGCACAGGCGAGAGCTGCCAAGTGACAGAAGCCTACCAGGAAAGCTAAATAACTTCTATGCTGGCTTCAAGGCAAGTAACACTGAAACATGCATGATAGCATCAGCTCTTCTGGACAACAGTGTGATCACGCTCTCCACAGCAAATGTGAATAAGACCTTTAAACAGGTCAACATTCACGGCCGCAGGGCCAGATTGATTACCAGGATGTGTACTCCGAGCATGCGCTGACCAACCGTTAAATGTCTTCACTGACATTTTCAACCTCTCCCTGTCTGAGTCTGTAATACCAACATGTTTCAAGCAGACCACAATAGTCCCTTTGCCCAAGAACACAAAGGCAACCTGCCTAAATGACTACCGACCCGTAGCACTCACTTCTGTAGCCATGAAATGCTTTGAACTGTTGGTAATGGCTCACATCAACACCATTATCCCAGAATCCCTAGACCCACTCCAATTTGCATACCGCCCAAACAGATCCACAAATGATGCTATCTCAGTTGCACTCTACACTGCCCTTTCCCACCTGGACAAAAATAACACTTATGTGAGAATGCTATTCATTGACCACAGCTCAGCGTTCAACACCATAGTACCCTCAAAGCTCATCACTAAGCTAAGGATCCTGGGACTAAACACCTCCCTCTGCAACTGGATTCTGGACTTCCTGATGGGCCGCTCCCAGGTGGTGAGGGTAGGTAGGAACACATCTGCCACACTGATCCTCAACACTGGAGCTCCTCAGGGGTGCGCGCTCAGTCCCCTCCTGTACTCCATGTTCACCCACGACTGCATGGCCAGGCACGACTCCAACACCATCATTAAGTTTGCAGAAGATACAACAGTGGTAGGCCTGATCAACGACGAGACAGCTTATAGGGAGGAGGTCAGAGACCTGACAGGGTGGTGCCAGAATAACAACCTATCCCTCAATGTAACCAAGACTAATGAGATGATTGTGGACTACAGAAAAAGGAGGTCCGAGCACTCCCCCATTCTCATCGACGGGGCTGTAGTGGAGCAGGTTGAGAGCTTCAAGTTCCAACAAACTAGAAAGGTCCAAATACACCAAGACAGTCGTGAAGAGGGCACAGCAAAGCCTATTCCCCCTCAGGAAACTAAAAAGATTTGGCATGAGTCCTCAGATCCTCAAAAGGTTTTACAGCTGCACCATCGAGAGCATCCTGACTGGTTGCATCACTGCCTGGTATGGCAACTGCTCGGCCTCCGACTGCAAGGCACTACAGAGAGTAGTGTGTACTAGAGGTCGACCGATTAATCGGAATGGCCGATTAATTAGGCCGATTTCAAGTTTTCATAACAATCGGAAATCAGTATTTTTGGGCGCCGATTTCCGTTTTTTTTAAATAACTTTATTTAACAAAGCAAGTCAGTTAAGAACACATTCTTATTTTCGATTATGGCCTAGGAACGGTGGGTTAACTGCCTTGTTCAGGGGCAGAACGACAGATTTTCACTTTGTCAGCTCAGGGGATACAATCTTGCAACCGTACAGTTAACTAGTACAACGCTCTAACCATTGCACTAAACGAGGAGCCTGCCTGTTACGTGAATGTAGTAGAAGCCAAGGTAAATTGCTAGCTAGCATTAAATTTATCTTATGAAAAACAATCCATCATAATCATTAGTTATAACTACTAATCCAGTTTAGCAGGCAATATTAACCAGGTGAAATTGTGTAATTTCTCTTGCGTTCATTGCAAGCAGAGTAGGGTATATGCAACAGTTTGGGCTGCCTGGCTCATTGCGAACTAATTTGCCAGAATTTTACGTAATTATGACATAACGTTGAAGGTTGTGCAATGTAACAAGAATATTTAGATTTAGGGATGCCACCCGTTAGATAAATTACCAAACGGTTCCGTATTTCAATGAAATAATAAACGTTTTGTTTTCGAAATGACAGTTTCCGGATTTTGACCATATTAATGACCAAAGGCTTGTATTTCTGTGTGTTATTATGTTATAATTAAGTCTGATTTGATAGAGCAGTCTGACTGAGCAGCAACAGGCCTGTAATCATTCAAACAGCACTTTTGTGCATTTTGCCAGCAGCTCTTCACAGGCACAGCGCTGTTTATGACTTCAAGCCTAATGGCTGGTATAACCAATGTGAAATGGCTAGCTAGTTAGCTGGGTGTGCGCTAATACCGTTTAAAACGTCACTCGCTTTTAGATTTGGAGTAGTTATTCCCCTTGCGCTGCAAGGGCCGCAGCTTTTGTGGAGCGATGGGTAACGCTGCTTCGAGTGTGGCTGTTGTCGATGTGTTCCTGGTTCGAGCCCAGGTAGGGGCGAGGAGAGGGACAGAAGCAATACTATAGTGGCAAAAAAAAAAAAAAAAAGATAAAGCATAGCAGTGTGAACAGACAACAACACAGAGTGCCTATACTATATAGTGCCTATAAGAACATCCAATAGTCAAAGGTATATGAAATACAAATGGTATAGAGAGAAATAGTCCTATAAATACTATATTAACTACAACCTAAAACCTCTTACCTTGGAATATTGAAGTCTCATGTTAAAAGGAACCACCAAATTTCATATGTTCTCATGTTCTGAGCAAGGAACTTAAACTTGAGCTTTTTTACATGGCACATATTTTACATGGCACACATTTTTACATGACACATACATGGCACATATTGCATATTGGCACATATTACATTCTTCTCTAACACTTTGTTTTTGCATTATTTAAACCAAATTGAACATGTTTCATTATTTATTTGAGGCTAAATAGATTTTATTGATGTATTATATTAAGTTAAAATAAGTGTTCATTCAGTATTGTTGTAATTGTCATTATTACAAATAACTAAATAAAAAATTGGCAGATTAATCAGTATCGGCTTTCTGGTCCTCCAATAATCGGTACCGGTATCGGTGTTGAAAAATCATAATCGGTCGACCTCTAGTGTGTACGGCCCAGTACATCACCGGGGCCAAACTTCCTGCTCTCCAGGATCTCTTCCAGGCAGTGTCAGAGGAAGGCCCTAAAAATTGTTGAAGACTCTAGGTCCAAGAGGCTTCTAAACAGCTTCTACTCCCAAGTCATAAGCTCCTGAACATCTAATCAAATGGCTACCCAGATTATTGGCATTGCCCTCCCCCTTTTACGCGGCTGCTACTCTCTGTTATTATTATGCATCGTCACTTTAATAACTATACCTCAATTTCATAGCACATTGACTCAGTACCGGTACACCCTGTATATAGCCTCACTATTTTTATTTTACTACTGCTCTTTAATGATTTGTTACTTTCATCTCTTGCTTTTTTAATGTATTTTCTTTAAACTGCATTGTTAGTTAAGGGCTTGTAAGTAAAGCATTTTACTGTTGTATTCGGCACATGTGACATTTGATTTGATTTTGACCTCCTTGCTGCATGACATACAAAATGCACACCCCTTTTCTTTGACATTGCTAATCTCCAAAATGATGGGTTCAAATCTTAACCTTTTAGTGTCAGAAAGGCACAGTAACCTCATGAGAAAAAAGTGTCTCAAAGGCTCTGACTGATTCCCAGTCTTATTCTTGAGTGAAATCAGTGTCTCTTGTCAGATAATGTAGTATTCTTGGGGCTGATCACCTCCAAATGACTGTGACCTTATAACGCGTTTTGGGAGATGCTTTATCCACTACTCCTGTGTGCTGCTTCCCAGCTCCACAGTCCTCATCCAAGCCCCATTCAGGGACTACTCTGAGCCCCATGCAGATGGGCTGTGTGTGGGCTGCATGCAGGGCGGCAGTGCCCCGGCGCTGGGTCGATCCGATTACTCTCCTGCCGTGAGGATAATGGTTTCTCCTAAAGGTGTGGATCTTCAGACCAAGACCATTATCTGCCTGACACCCCCCACCTCTTCCTCCCTGTACCTTTCCAACCTCAATCTAAGGTCCTTAGGTCCTGACTTCCCACCCCTTCCTCCTGACACCCTCCTCCCTTCCTCCTGTACCCCCAACAATTCTCCTGACACCCCCCACACACCTTCCTCCTGACCCCCACCCCCCACCCCTTCCTCCTGACCCTTCCACCCCTTCCTCAGAGGCCACTTGGATCAGCGCATAGGTTTTATTGATTGCTACACTAAGGAATAGACTAAGTATGCATACCCCTTGATCCATATTTTGTTGTGTTACAGCCTAAATTTGTCCACCCATCTACACACAATACTCCATAAAGACAAAGTACTTTAAACATTTTTTTGTAATGTATTGAAAATTAAATACAAAAATCTCTGATCTACATAAGCATTCACACACCTCAGTCAATACTTTGTGGATTACAGCTGTGTCTTTCTGGGTAAATCTGTAAGAGCTTTCCACACCTGGATTGTGCAACATTTGCCCATTATTATTTTCAAAATTCTTCAAGCTCTGTCAAATTTGTTGTTGATCATTGCTAGAAATCATTTTCAGGTCTTGCCATAGACTTTCAAGTAGATTTAAGTTAAAACTATAAGTTGGCCACTCAGGAACATTCACTGGTAAGCAAACTCCAGTGTAGATTTGGCCTTTTGTTTTAGGTTATTCTCCAGCTGAAAGGTGAATTCCACCCAGGGTCTGGTGGAAAGCCAACTGAAGCAGGTTTTCTTCTAGGATTTTGCCTGTGCTTAGCTCCATTCTGTTTAATTTTCAACCTGAAAAACTCCCGATTCGATCTTAACTCCCTAATAATTACAAGCATACCCATAACATAATGCAGCCACCACGATGTGTGAAAATATGGAGCGTGGTACTCAGTAATGTGTTATATTGGATTTGCCCCAAATACAACACTTTTTATTTAGGACAAAAAGTTCATTGCTTTGCCACACAAGTATTATATTAGTGCCTTGTTGTGAACAGGATGCATGTTTTGTAATGTTTTTATTCTGTACAGGCGTCCTTCATTTCACTCTGTAAAATAGGTTAGTATTGTGGATTAACTACAATAATGTTGAGCCATCCCCAGTTTTCTCCTATCACAGCCATTAAACTTAAAGTTACCATTGTCCTCATAGTGAAATCCCTGAGCAGTTTCCTTCCTCTCTGGCAACTGAGTTAAGAAGGACATCTGTATATTTGTAGTGACTGTGTGTATTGATACACCATCCAAAGTGCAATTAATAACTTCACCACACTCAAAGGGATATTGGATGTATGCTTTTTTAAATGTATTATTATATAACAATAGTTGCCTATATTTGTGAGGCATTGGAAAACCTCCCTGGTCTTTGTGGTTGAATCTGTGTTTGAAATTCACTGCTCAACTGAGGGACCTTACAGATAATTGTATGTGTGGGGTTACAGGGATGAGGTAGTCATTCAAAAATCATACAGAGATGAGGTAGTCATTCAAAAATCATACAGAGATGAGGTAGTCATTCAAAAATCATGTTTAAAACTGTTATTCCACACAGAGTGAGTCCATGCAAGTTATTTTTATCTTGAATTTATTTAGGCTTGCCAAAACAAAGGGGTTGAATACTTATTGATTCAAGACATTTCAGCTTTTAATTTTTTATTAATTTGTAAAACATATGAAAAACATCATTGTACTTTGACATTATGGACATTTGTGTAGGCCAGTGACAAAAAAAAATCTAAATGTATTCCATTTTAAACAACAACATTTGGAAAAAGTCAGGCGGTGTGAATACGTTCTGAAGGCACTGTAACATGGCTAGTGTTAGCTAGCTAGCTGGCTCTATATATATTTTTTTATTTTACCTTTATTTAACTAGGCAAGTCAGTTAAGAATAAATTATTATTTTCAATGACGGCCTAGGAACAGTGGGTTAACTGCCGTGTTCAGGGGCAGAACAACAGATGTTTGTTTACCTTGTCAGCTCAGGGATTTGATCTTGCAACCATTTACGGTTGCAAGCCCAACGCTCTAACCACGAGGCTACCCGCCACCCCAATGCTGGTTGTTAGCGTTGCATAACTGATATGTGTATAATTGTAAGGGACACATGTTTTATGGATCATATTTACATTTAAAGAGTGGGTGAGCTCCATTCCTGACTGGCTAATCAGATTCAATTTCAGCTTCAGAGTTTGATCAGAGGATTCTACTTATCCTAGGCTGTTGCAAAGGTAAAGCTCCTTGCAGGCAGATTAGCAGTCAGTGTATTGTATAATAATCAAGACTGGGTGGGCTCTATTCCTTGCAGGCTGATCACATTCAATAGCCACCTCAGGATGCTGCCTAGTAGCAGTAGTGTAAATTACTGTAAAAATAAAGTAAAAATACTTTAAAGTACTACTTTAGTCGTTTTGCAGAGTATCTGTGCTTTACTTTACTATTTATATTTTTGACAACTTTAACATTTTCTTCATGCAAAATAAAATAACATACTTTTTCCTTCACACATTTTCCCTGACACATGAAAGTACTTGTTACATTTTGAATGCTTAGCAGGACAGGACAATTGTCAAATTCACATCAAGAGAACATCCTTGGTCATCCCTACTGCCTCTAATCTGGTGGACTCACTAATGACAAATGCTTCATTTGTAAACATGTCTGGCTTTCCATAAATAAAATAAAAAGAAAATGGTGCCATCTGGTTTGCTTAATATAAGGAATTTAAAAGATATTTAAGTATATCTTTGAAATTACATTTACTTTTAATACATAAGTATTTTTTTTTTAATTAAAAAACAAGTAGTAAATGAATGAATGAATAAATGAAAAAAAAAATCAGTCAAATCGCCAATTGGCAACTCATCCTTTATGGGATTAATTGACACGTAACAATATTTCACCTTGGTAATTAAATAATAATTCTTCTTCCGGTGTTCTCTGCATTGCGCATCACATAAAGAGTGAAAAAATAAAAAGTAAATCAATACATAATAGTGAATAAGGTTATCCAAACAATAATTACATCCCTAGAGCAGTAAAATAATATACAGTATTGTGGCAAACCTCTTCAAGGTTAGGAGCGTTTGTCACAAACTAAGTGGTAAACTGTCACCAAATCACATGAGAGTTCTTTCAAACAGGACAGTACCTGTGTGTTTGTTTCTCCGTCTTGGTCCACCCAGGCCGTAGGCGAGGTCAAGGATAGCAGGTTTCGGCACACAAATCGGGTTCTCGGTAGGTCCAGGTCCAAACGCCAACAGGTAAGTCCAAAACAATCCAGCTCATACACGGTAAATCCAGCCAATCTCTATAGTCTCTTTCTCTATTGTTCATAGCTCCTTTCAGCACTCCCTCCTTCTCTTCCTGGTTTTTCTTGACCCTTTATCTGTGAGTCGGCTCCACCTTCTGAGGGTTCCCCTTGCTTCTGGGACTTGTAGTTTTGGTGGTCGGCCATTTTGTGATCTGTAGTTCTGACAGGGGTAGCCAATTTAGTGATCGGGCAGAGCCCGTTTATTAGTTCTGCTCTCACATATCTGCCACTTATCACTCGACCCCCTTCTTTGCCACATATCTCTCCCCCTAGATCCGACCCCCTAGGTCGGGCTACTGCAGCAAAATATGCATGCATGCGGGATAACCCATCCACGTTTCCCATTTCCTTCCCTGTTCTGTGTTTCAAGTCAAAATGAAACGGTTGGAGACTCAAAAACCACCGCATCACCCGAGCGTTCTTCTCTTTAGCCCTATGCATCCAGGTGAGTGGGGCATGGTCACTGATGAGGGTGAAGTGGCGCCCCAGCAAGTAGTACTTCAGGCTTTCTAGAGCCCACTTTACTGCCAGCGCCTCTTTCTCAACGACTGAGTAGTTGGTTTCCTGTGGTTCCAGCTTCCTGCTTAAAAACAGGATGGGGTGTTCCACCCCTTCGACCTCTTGGGATAGCACTGCTCCCAAGCCGACCTCTGAGGCATCCGTCTGAACCACAAACTCTTTCTCAAAGTCTGGTACCACCAGCACTGGGTTACAGCAGAGAGCCTCCTGTAATGTCCTAAATGCTTTGGTGGCCCTTTCATCCCATTTGACCATGTTTGTCCCTCTGGCTCTAGTCATGCCGGTAAGTGGGGCGGCCACTGTGGCATAACTTGGGATGAACTTCCGGTAGTAACCGGTCAGCCCTAGGAAGGCTCGGACCTGCTTCTTCTTTACTGGTTTCGGCCATTCTCTAATTGCCTTCACCTTCTTATGTTGGGGTTTGATTAACCCTCTTCCCACAGTGTATCCCAGATACTCTGTTTCCTCTAACCCCACATAACACTTGGCAGGGTTTGCCGTGAGCCCTGCCTTTCTAAGGGCATCTAACACTGCCTGTACCCGGGGTAAGTGGGATTCCCAATCTGGGCTGTAGATCCCCACGTCATCTAAATAAGCTGCGGCGTATGCTTTGTGCGGTTTTAGGACTTTGTCCATGAGCCATTGAAAGGTGGCTGGGGCCCCGTGTAAGCCGAATGGCATGACGGTGTATTGAAACAAACCGTCAGGTGTTGCAAAGGCTGTCTTTTCTTTGGCCCTGGGGGTCAGAGGAATTTTCCCGTACCCTTTTGTCAGATCAAGGGTCGTAATGTACCGAGCATGACCAATTTTCTCCAGTAGTTCATCTACTCGGGGCATGGGGTAGGCATCAAACTTCGAGATTTCATTTACCTTCCGAAAGTCGTTACAGAACCGCAAAGACCCATCGGGCTTGGAGACCATCACAATTAGGCTAGTGTAACGGATGTGAAATGGCTAGCTTAGTTAGCGGTGTGCGCTAAATAGCGTTTCAATCGGTTACGTCACTTACTCTGAGACCTTGAAGTAGTAGTTCCCCTTGCTCTGCAAGGGCCGCGGCTTTTGTGGAGCGATGGGTAACGATGCTTCGAGGGTGACTGTTTTTGATGTGTGCAGAAGGTCCCTGGTTCGCGCCCGGGTATGGGCGAGGGGACGGTTTAAAAATTATACTGTTACACTAGACCACTCACTATGTGACTCTTCGACCACTCCAGCTGTCAACATTTTCTCAGTCTCTGCTCTAATCGCAGCCCGTCGAGCCTCGGGTACCCGATATGGCCTCATACTCACTTTTCTCCCTGGTAGGGAAACGATATCATGAGCCGTAACCTCAGTTCGTCCAGGTACCTCTGAAAACACATCTCTGTTTTTCTGGATCAGGGTCTTTACTTCCTGTACTTGCGCTGGGGACAGAGTGGGTGAAATATTTACTTCGGCTGTCTCCTGAATGTGTGTGGGGTATGTGACTATTAGTGTTTCTCTCTCTCTCCATGCTTTTAACAGGTTTATGTGATAAATCTGTTCCTGGGGCCGTCGACCTGGCTGTCGGATCCGATAATTGACTTCTCCTATTCTCTCCAGTACTTCATATGGTCCTTTCCATGTGGCTAGTAGTTTACACTCTACCGTGGGGATCAGCACTAACACCTTATCTCCCGGTTGAAATTCCCTCAGGGTAGCCTGCCGGTTATAAGTATGCCGCTGGTGTTCTTGTGTTTGTCTCATGTGCTCTCTGACGATGGGCATGACTGTGGCTATCCTGTCTTGCATTGCCGTGACGTGCTCTATGACACTAGTATACGGACGGGGTGGATTGGTGCTCCCAGGTTTCCCGGGCGATGTCTAAGATTCCCCGGGGATGCCTCCCATATACCAGCTCAAAGGGAGAAAACCCCAGCGAGGCTTGAGGAACCTCTCTAATGACAAACATCAGATACGGCAACATGCAATCCCAGTTTTTCCCATCCTTTTCGATTACCTTCCTGAGCATTGACTTCAGGGTTCGGTTGAATCTCTCAACCAGCCCGTCCGTCTGAGGATGGTAAACCGATGTCCTCAACTGTTTCACCTGCCACAGTTTACAAAGGTCTGCCATAAGGCGGGACATAAAGGGGGTCCCCTGGTCGGTAAGGATCTCCTTTGGAACCCCTACCCTGGTGAACAAGAGCACTAATTCCTTTGCGATATTTTTGGAAGTCATCGTCCGAAGGGGAATGGCTTCTGGGTAGCGAGTGGCATAATCTAGAATGACCAGAATGTATTGGTGCCCTCTGGCGGATTGGGGTAGTGGGCCCACTAAATCCATCGCTATCCTCTCAAATGGCGTTTCGATTATGGGAAGTGGCACTAACGGGCTTCTAAAAGCTGGTCGGGGAGCTGTTAACTGGCACTCCGGGCACTCTCCACAATGCCGAGCCACTTCAGCTTGAATTCCTGGCCAGTAAAACCTCCTTACAATCCGGTCTCACGTTTTATCAATACCAAGGTGTCCACCCAGAATGTGCCCATGAGCTAGATCCAGTACTGTCCTCAGGTACTGAGTGGGAACCAACAACTGT
This sequence comes from Oncorhynchus keta, assembly GCF_023373465.1. Taxonomy (NCBI): domain Eukaryota; kingdom Metazoa; phylum Chordata; class Actinopteri; order Salmoniformes; family Salmonidae; genus Oncorhynchus; species Oncorhynchus keta. The sequence continues at coordinate 62,474,554 of NC_068424.1, read as the reverse complement.
TCCACCACATCAACCCCTATTTTCGAGACTCTGTACACCAAACCCTTTTTCATGATGAAGTGGGGAAAACTATTAGGCATCATCCCATCATTTATGGGAGTACCATCTACGACCTGCACATCTGCTCTGGCTTGTTGCAGGGTTGGATCCTGGTTTTGGGCCGTCCCAAAATTAGTCAAGGACTCTGCAAGGTCTGCTGGTTCTAGATCGTCGTCCTCTGGATTCAGATCGACCCCAGCCCCACTAGTACCGGGCTGTTCGTTATCAGCTAGGTTTGCCACTTCATACTCCTCCTCCCCTACTAGCACCTGTGATGTTGTCCCCTGGGAGACCTCTTTTCTTGGCTTTGGTTGAAGGCCCCATGCTTCTTCCTGCTTGGTCCGGGTTGTTGGCTTCTCAAATATGCCATTCTTGTGGCCTAACTTCGCAAAGTTAGGAAAGTCTCTACCCAATATTACATCATATGGCATCTTTGGGACCACGCCGACCTCATAATCCAGCAGACCGTCCTCTGTTTGTATGCTCACTAAGGCCGTAGGGTACAGACGGGTATCCCCATGAATGCATGTAACACTGATATCCTGTCTTGTATCCAGTTTATGAGTCGGCACTAGGCCTGCAACGACCAGGGTTAGCATACTGCCGGAATCCAGCAGTGCTTCAACCTCTTTCCCTTCAACCTTCACCCTGCACATATGTTTGTTTCTTGATCTTTCAAGTACAGTGGTTACAACAGGACATGCATACCGTATATCATCTTCATTTTCACCAAGGTTACATTGCATTGGCTCTTCTTTAATAGGGCAGTAGGCTGCAATATGTCCTGGTTGATTACAATTGTAACAGATAATAGGGGTTCGGGGGGGGGGAGACCCCCTCGACACCCAGTCCCGGTTTCCGTTTTTTCCCTTAGTGTCTCGGCCTGATTCTGATTCTTTCCTCATGGCCCCACGCTGCTCTCTTCCCCCCTCTATATGTTGGGACAGCCTTACCCTGTCCGCTGGTTCGCCCATGCCTGGGGAACGGAAATCTTTCCTCTTGTGCCTGCTCAGCTGTTCTTGCCGTACAATACCGTTCAACCAGGCCCACGAGATGGTCGGCGGAAAGTACCTCGTTCTGGCCAACCCATCGTCTCACTTCTTGGGGTAGACCTCGCTGAAACTGGTTGAGTACGATGGTCTCGACAATCTCGGCGGATGACCGGGTCTCTGGTCGCAACCATTTCCGTGCCAGGTGAATCAAGTCGAACATCTGTGTTCGTGGGGGTTGTCCCGGTCGGTAGGACCACTGGTGGAAGCGGTGTGCTCTCGCGGTATCGGTCACTCCCAGTCTAGTCAGGATCTCCCCCTTTAGTTTATCGTAATCCTGTGCATCTTTCAACTCCAGGTCGAAATACGCTTTTTGAGCGTCCCCTGCCAGGTATGGTGTCAGAAGCCCTGCCTATTCTTCTTTCGGCCACTTCTCCCTCTCTGCCGTCCTTTCGAAGGTGGTAAGATATGCTTCCACATCATCCTACGCTGTCATTTTTTGAAGAAAATGATTGGCCCTCCTCTGGGTATTTGCAGCTGGTAATTGAGCCCCAATTTGGTCCGCTAGCCCCTTTAGGCCTTCTCTTAACTCCCGGGTGTTTCTCTCTTGCTCTTCTATGAGCAGCTGGTTGGTGCGGTGCTGGATCTGTAACGTGTCCTGATACATTCGCATTGCATCCTGATGAACTATTTGTTGAGCTCTAGTTGCCTCTTGTTGGGCGGCCGCCGCTTGTAACAGGGCCTGTATGGCTCCCTCCATACTCATTTTCCTGAAAAACTGTCCTAACCAAACAAAGCCAAAACACAAAAAAAACCTGACTCCCCTTTGGAGTGCTAACTGAATTTTTTTTTTTCTACCTAACCAGTGGTATGTTAGTCTTTGCCCGCATCCTCCACCACGTGTGGCAAACCTCTTCAAGGTTAGGAGCGTTTGTCACAAACTAAGTGGTAAACTGTCACCAAATCACCCAAGCATGAGAGTTCTTTCGAACAGGACAGTACCTGTGTGTTTGTTTCTCCGTCCTGGTCCACCCAGGCCATAGGCGAGGTCAAGGATAGCAGGGTTCGGTACACGAATCGGGTTCTCAGTAGGTCCAGGTCCAAACGCCAACAGGTAAGTCCAAAACAATCCAGCTCATACACGGTAAATCCAGCCAATCTCTATAGTCTCTTTCTCTATTGTTCATAGCTCCTTTCAGCACTCCCTCCTTCTCTTCCTGGTTTTTCTTGACCCTTTATCTGTGAGTCGGCTCCACCTTCTGAGGGTTCCCCTTGCTTCTGGGACTTGTAGTTTTGGCGGTCGGCCATTTTGTGATCTGTAGTTCTGACAGGGGTGGCCATTTTAGTGATCGGGCAGAGCCCGTTTATTAGTTCTGCTCTCACATATCTGCCACTTATCACTCGACCCCCTTCTTTGCCACAGTATATACACATACATACAGTGGCTTGCGAAAGTATTCACCTCCTTGGCATTTTTCCTATTTTGCTGCCTTACAACCTGGAATTAAAATAGATTTTTGGGGGGGGTTTGTATCATTTGATTTACACAACATGAAAATACTAAATATTTTTTATTGTGACACAAACAAGAAATAAGACAGAAAAACAGAAAACTTGAACGTGCCTAACTATTCACCCCCCCAAAGTCAATACTTTGTAGATCCACCTTTTGCAGAAATTACAGCTGCAAGTCTCTTGGGGTATGTCTCAGTCATAGTCATAGACTGTTTTGTCGTAGAGTGCCAAGTCGAGGACAAAAAGGCTTCTCAACAGTTTTATCCAGTTTTTAGCCAAAAAACTCCTGAACTGGTAATCAAATGGCTACCCGGACTATTTGCATTGTGTCCCCCCAACCTCACCCAACCCCTCTTTTTACGCTGCTGCTACTCTCTGTTTTTCATATATGCACAGTCACTTTAACTATACATTCATATACATACTACCTCAATTGGGCCGACCAACCAGTGCTCCCGCACATTGACTAACCGGGCTATCTGCATTGTGTCCCGCCACCCGCCACCCACCACTCGCCAACCCCTCTTTTACGCTATTGCTACTCTCTGTTCATCTTATATGCATAGTCACTTTAACCATATCTACATTTACATACTACCTCAATCAGCCTGACTAACCGGTGTCTGTATGTAGCCTCGCTACTTTTATAGCCTCGCTACTATATATAGCCTGTCTTTTTACTGTTGTTTTATTTCTTTACTTACCTATTGTTCACCTAATACCTTTTTTGCACTATTGGTTAGAGCCTGTAAGTTAGCATTTCACTGTAAGGTCTACTGTCACGACTTCTTCTGAAGTCGATGCCTCTCCTTTTTCGGGCGGTGTTCAGTAGTCGACGCCGCTGGTCTTCTAGCCATCCCTCTGGTTATATGGTCAAGCCATTTGTTTTGTCTCGTTTTCCCACACACCTGGTTCTCATTTCCCTCATGTGTTGTGTATATAACCCTCTGTTCCCCCCATCTACACCTGTTGTATTCGGCGGACGTGTCAAGTAAATGTTGATTTGATTTGATCTCTAGGAGACAGAAAGTGTCTCCTTCCTGAGCGGTATGACAGCTGCGTGGTCCCATGGTGTTTATATTTGGGTACTATTGTTTGTACAGATGAACGTGGTACCTTTAGGCATTTGGAAATTGCGCCCAAGTATGAACCAGACAATTTTGTCTGATTTCTTTTGCTTTTCCCATGATGTCAAGCAAAGAGACACTGAGTTTGAAGGTAGGGCTTGAAATATATCCACAGGTACACCTCCAATTAACTCAAATTATGTCAATCAGAGGCTTCTAAACCCATGACATAATGTTCTGGAATTTTCCAAGCTGTTTAAAGGCACAGTCAACCTTCGGCAGCAGGAAGAATTAAGTACTCCACAATAGTATAGGGCTTGCCTGTCCTAGCCACTCGTTAGCTCACTATATAAGATGCTTCTAGACCCTTCTTATTAATGGTATCTGTTGTTTTTATACATGTCTTATTACTCAAAAGTCGTCTTATTTCTCACTACAAAAACTCCAGTGGCTTATTTTTTAAATTGGCATGTTTTGTTTCTAAAAGTCTGCGCAAGAGTGAAGGTTTCATTGAGTTGTGAGATAGTATTTTTGCACATATAACACACTGTGGCTGAGGAAAGGCACTACTCCCAATACGAGTGAACCCCATCATATTTGTGCCTCTTCGATGGTCCAACGTTCCTGTCTGTTTTTCGGTGCTTTCCCGGGTAAGGGGGCAGTAGCTCTTCGGCTGCATCAGATTCACAACTGTCAGTGTCCATGCTAGCTGTGTTAGCAACAAATGTAGAATTACTGATGCTAGCATTGGATGTGCTCGTGGAAGCAGAACAACTTGTGTCGTCGACAGGTGCAGGTGTAGTACTGCTGGTAGTGGCAGTACTACCAGTAGAGCTGGTATGTGTCTCTACAGATGCGGGCCTTACATTTTTTTAACCATTTATCAATTTTCGAGCAAACAGACATGTGTTCCGGTAACATTTTATATAAATCTCTGCTCTATAGTGGGGGACATTTCACCCTGACCAATGGAAATCAGAAATAATTAAATATGAGGAGAGTGCCATTTGGGGATGGCTTGAATTATAAATATGGGTAACGATTTGCAAGTACAGCTAATAAACTAATTTATCAATTTTCGAGCAAACAGAATGGGCAGCAGCTACGTTTGGCTACATATGAACCGTTAGTGGAATTCCCGTGAGAGACTAACGGTTAATGTGATTGGATGTTAATTATTTGACTAGGTTACCTGTATTTAACATTGTGTTGTTATTTCGCTGAACACTAGATGGTTTAATTTGATTTTTGGCAGTAAAACAAGGCTCCTCAGGTGAGAAAAAACTCACCCAAATGTATAGCCCATTTGGAAAATATAAATGAACTGTTTGAATAATAATTAAATGTTTTTTTAGTTTTTAAAAAATGTGAATCATATTTTTATTTGGAGTACCCACAACGGCATTGCGTACCCCAGTTTGGGAATACCTGCCCTAGACTGAATGCATTTGGCAATTAAGTCGATGAGAAAGCACATTAGGCCTTGGATATTTATGGCCCAGACACCAGACAGACCTCCCTAAAACAATTAATGGTGCCATTGTTGACTGGCCACAGCTTCGGCCTTCAAGCCAGCTTGAATAGCTGATGCATTTCAATGGACTAAATGCCCCCATTGTCCAGAGTTTAAAACAAACATGAGGTCTACATCCATTCTTTCCTAACAAAAGTCTACATACTGTATTCATGATCCTTAATTCTGTAGCAACTCCAAATTATAGTTGTTCTCTTTCCCCTGACTTCTCTGAAGGTGTTCGATGTGTCTGAACTGAGATTTGATGTTGCTTTACTGGCAACTCAAGCCTTTGCTATTTGATGGTGCTGGACTCAGACAAACAGTTTGTTAGCTGCCAAAATAATCCCCCTGTGAAAGTGTTGTGGGGCTCCCGAACTGGTCCCATGGTCCCAGAGGTTACAGTGAATAGGAATTGTGGGCCACAATGAGGCCTGTCCCTCTGCAGGAGAAGCAGCTGCAGTACCTTTTGAAAGAATGGTTGGTGTAGGAATGGAGATCGATAGCTGTGATTGCAGGAGGAGGGGAAGAAGAAGAACAGGCAACAAACTGTTTTGTATTGGAGGAATGTTCGGCCGTTGGTGGTGGTGGACCCCCTCTTCAATGGATGTCTGTGTCAGAAATACATCATTTTAATTGTTCTCTGATTCCCCCTCTCACCATTTTGGAAAATGCTAATTGAAACATTAATAAGACGTTAATAGGACATGTGTTCCGGTAACCTTTTATATAAATCTCTGCGCTATAGTGGGGGGACATTTCACCCTGACCAATGGGAATCAGAAATAATTAAATATGAGGAGAGTGCCATTTGGGGATGGCTTGAATTATAAATATGGGTAACAATTTGCAAGTACAGCTAATAAACTCAGGGGACTCTGTTGATAGTGAAGGCCACAGTATTCACACAAGGCTGTGAGTATTACAGGATCGGAAGCTTTTGACGCTAGTTTTTATTTTATTTTGAAATGTTTTTCTTTTATTTTGAAATGCCTTCTTGAACATGTGAATTTTCATGTACCTTAATTACAAACTTACAAAATTTACAAAATTACAAACTATGCCAAGGAGAAAGCACTGAGCTATACAGGGAGAAGACAGGATCCTTCCTGCTAGCCATGATTGGCTGAGATAATGCTGTGGTTGGCCATGCCAATAGATGAGCCCTGATTGGTCTGTCATTGTAACAGGCGTCTGTCTATAACGGAATGGAGCTTCCCTCGTCAGTATATAGATAATATTTTCTACCTCAGACTTTTGGAAAGATACAGACTATTGTAGCTATGGACAACTGCAAAACTGTTGCTATGGCTGTCAAAAACATTGCTGCCCTGAATTTTGCTGTTGATATTGACTAAGCTCACTGGGAGAAAGTTTAAGTAGAGCCAGTATTTTCTGGACGACAATTCTATGTTGACTCACATACGTTTACATGTGTGGGTGTGGTGAGGCTAAGGCTTAAGAGTGTGTGAACGATGATAAATGGGCGTAAACAAAGACCTTGAAGACAGTAGCTGCTAGCTCCAGGTTAAATGAACACAAGGTTTTGAGTGTATACAGTATGTGGTTGCTACTGTATTGCAGTATTTTGCTGGTTTTTAATGGTATAGTTTATGATATAGGCCTCTTTGAAGTGCAGGTTTTGACCTTAAAGAGTAAAGCTGGCTAGCTCCCGGTTAAAGGGACTGTTATGGGAAGAACCCATTGGTCTAAACTATAATAAATGGCATGAGTTATCCATGGGGACAGGGCTAGCATGCTACTGCCTGGGAGGAAGGTGAGGAAGCTTTAGCTGGAGGAGTCCAGATCCTCCTAATAGATTAATGGGACTGTTAGCGAGTAGGTTTTACAGCAACTTTCATGTTGTCTCGACCAGAGGGTAGAGAGGCAATGGCAAATGAATTAACAAATATAGAAAGGACAGCTACTGTGGGGTGTTCTTCTTCTTCTTATGTAGCTCTAGTTCTGGAATGTCTCCTAGCATTCAATTAGCATTTTGTTATTTGGAGCATAAATCCATTGTAACTCACTCAAGGCAGTAATCTGCACCTATGGGGGCAACCTGGACTCAAGGGTAGATATCATATAGTAATGTAAATCCAGTACACTCCAGTTAATATGATATTTTACATTTCATATGGTATGGATTAATTTGTGGATGTCCGTCATCCATTCCGTATGATATGTTACGAATTACAATTCATATGATGTGACGAATAGCAATTCGTACAATATGTTATGAATTTGCAAAATGTATGATATGTTGCGAATTCCAATTTGTTGTTGCTAACATTAGCTCGGTGACTAACGTTAGCTAGGCTAGGGGTTAAGAGTTAGGTTAAAGGGTTAATGTTAGTGTTAAGGGAAGGGTTAGCTAACATGTAGGTGCAAAGTAGCTAATTCGCTAAAATAGTAGTCCATGATGTCAATGGTCTATTGGAGGCGAAGTCAGGTGCAGGAGAGCAGAGTATAATGAACAGGCACACTTTTCTTTTAGTTCCAAAAACGAGAGCACTACATAAAACAAACGTGCTCAAAAGACAGAACATAAAAGTAAAGCGCGTAAACTAACACCACGTAACATGAAACATTTACTCACAAAACATGATGGGAAACAGAGGGTTAAATACAAGTAGATTGATTGGGGAAATGTAAACCAGGTGTGTATGGAAACAAGACAAGACAAATGGATAATTGAAAAATGGAGCGGTGATGGCTAGAAAGCCGGTGACATCGATCGCCGAACGCCGCACGTTCACTTCGGCAGAAGTTGTGACATGATGAGAAACACACATTTTTGTAGATTGATAAAGTGTTTTGTGAGTTACTTTTTCCACATCTGGGCAAGACGAATGGTCCAGTGTATGTCAAATTGTTGTTCCAGTTGTGTTTCGACAAGAGATACTGAGGTTGGGTCACGATGGTAGTATGGTAGGCCATATTGGGGTCACAAGACTTATGGCCGGATCTTGCATAACTTCTTCTTGACTGTTCTGAAACAGGATGTTGTGGCTTACTGTAAATCCTCTGCAGTTTGCCAGCAGACAAATAAACTGAACCAAGCTGTACTGGTTGCACCGTTTCAGCCTATTCCTGCTTTTGATTAACCTTGCAGCAGGGTTCTGGTGGACTGTGTTGGTCCTTTGTCCAAAGCCAAGAGTGGTAACCAGTTTATCTTAACCATCATGTGTGCTGGCACTTGTTTCCCTGAGGCCATTCCAGGAAAATCACAGCTCCCAGTATTGTTAAGGCCCGAATTGCATGTCAAAGGTCTTCTTACAAGTGCTACAACGGTTCGGTGTAACCCATTTCCCCTCTAGTGCCAACCACCCAGAGTTTCAAGGTGCTCTTGAGAGATTTCATCAGACTTTGAAGTCTATGTTGAGAGCTTACTGCTTTGAGTTGACTAGGATGAAGAGGTCCCTCTTGTGCTGTTTGCTGTGCCGAAGGTTGTTCAGGAATCTCGTTTTAGGTACGAATTAACTTGTGTTTGGGCATCATGTCAGAGGTCCTTTGAGGTTGTTGCAGGGCGGAACCTTAAAAAACAAACAAATCTGTTGGAGCACGTTAACGCTTTTCGATACAGATTGCACCACATCTTTGAGTTTGCCAGTGAGAATCTGGAGAGGGTGCAAACGAAAATTAAAGTTTGGTATAATCGGAAGGCGCGAACCCGGACTTTCAGTGTGGGTGACCAAGTCCTGCCCGTTGAGGGGTCAAGCTCGCTTTTCAAGCTCGTTTTTCAGGCCCTTACCCCAGAGTGAAAAACAATTGTTATCTGGATTACATCATCGCCACACAGGAGCGCATGAGAAAAACCATGTCAACATGTTGAATCCATACTTCACCCGCTACGATCGGCCGCGAAGTCAGTGGAAACCTATAGTGATGTTCTGCCTGTGTCCACTGCTGTCACCATTGACTATAGTCTTCCTCAATAGTACGAGGAAAGCTCAATACGCCCTGTGCTGGTTGTAATTTTGTCACTTTTATTAGGATCCCCATTAGCTAATGCCGTAATGCTAGATAATCTTCCTGGGATCCAACACCAATTAAGAAGACAACAACCACAATCAAGACTTCACAAACATACAAGTAGACACGACAGATAATAAAAATACCTGACAGGAAACACATTTAATATTCAGTTGATACTTTCTATTTGCTGTCCAGTCATATGGTCTTTCACATTAGACATTCTTTAATTTTTTTCTTGAAGGTGTATTTAAGTTTTGCCTGAGAAATATGGATTGGTAAAGAGTTCCATTCGGCTCTATATAAAACTGTATATTTAAGGCGATTTGTCCTTGGCTTTAGTTGTCTTAGCTGCCCTGAATTTGCCAGTCTGGTTTGGTGGTTATGCGTGTTGCCAGTATGTACGAACTGGACTGAAAAATACTGTGTTTTTTTGAAGAATATAACATTCCTAAAGAAAATCAGAAGAGTGGATTGTAATTTGTTTTTAACGTGAGGCCATGAGAGATTCTGATGCATTTGGATAATATTCATACAGTTAGAGCAATGAAGAGCTAATCTGGCAGCCCTGTTTAGAGCAATGAAGAGCTAATCTGGCAGCCATGTTTAGAGCAATGAAGAACTAATCTACCAGCCTTGTTTTGAGCCATTTGGAGCTTTTTTTATATCTTTCTTTGCTGCATGTGACCATATAACTGGACATTACTCTCAGTGTGATAGGACCAGGGTTTGACCATATAACCAGACAGTACTCTAAGTGTGATAGGACCAGGGTTTGACCATATAACCAGACAGTACTCTAAGTGTGATAGGACCGGGGATTGACCATATAACCAGACAGTACTCTAAGTGGGATAGGACCAGGGATTGACCATATAACCAGACAGTACTCTAAGTGGGATAGGACCAGGGATTGACCATATAACCAGACAGTACTCTAAGTGGGATAGGACCAGGGATTGACCATATAACCAGACAGTACTCTAAGTGTGATAGAACCAGGGATTGACCATATAACCAAACAGTACTCTAAGTGTGATAGGACCAGGGATTGACCATATAACCAGACAGTATTCTAAGTGTGATAGGACCAGGGATTGACCATATAACCAGACAATACTCTAAGTGTGATAGGACCAGGGATTGACCATATAACCAGAGAGTACTCTGTGTGATAGGACCAGGGATTGACGATATAACCAGAGGGTACTCTAAGTGTGATAGGACCAGGGATTGATCATATAACCAGACAGTACTCTGTGTGATAGGACCAGGGATTGACCATATAACCAGACAGTACTCTAAGTGTGATAGGACCAGGGATTAAATCACCTGATTCAGAGTGTACTAGATGTTACATACTCTGAACATTTTCTTGTAACAGCAATTCCCTTACCCATCTTAACTTCTTGGATATAGGGGGCGCTCCTTTAATTTATGGATAAAAAAACGTTCCCGTTTTAAACAAGATATTTTGTCACGAAAAGATGCTCGACTATGCATATAATTGACAGCTTTGGAAAGAAAACACTCTGACGTTTCCAAAACATGCTGGAGTCTCACGTGGGCATCATTCTATAACTCTTCTACGCACCTGAACCATTCGTCCATCGCAGTGGACTGGCTCGGAGTCCACTGATCCAGGGATGGCTTATAACCCAGAACACACTGGAATGTTGTCAGCCCGGTGGAGGAGTGTCGCAATGAATTCTCTATGTAAACAGCTCAGGGAAGGAATCGGCCCACTCCCCCTGCCGGTCCTGGCAGTGGCTCCTCAGGAACCTCCCCAGCTTCTGGTTCATCCTCCACACCTGAACGTTAGACTGAGGCCGGTACCCAGAAGTGAGGCTGACTGTAACCCCCAGATATTCCATGAATGCCTTCAATATACGTGATGTGAATTGAGGGCCACGATCGGAGATGATATTCTCCGGAAGGCCATAGTGCTAGAAGACCTAATAGAACAGTGCCTCAGCGACTTGGATAGCAGTTGGGATGACCAGGGAAAGGGATGAAATGGCATGATTTAGAGAATATTTCCACTATCACAAAAATGGTGGTAAAACCATCAGAAGAGGGGAAATCAGTGACAAAATCAATGGACAGATGAGACCAGGGACGCTGAGGCATGGAAAGGGGAAGCAATTTTCCTGCTGGAGCATTCCAGGGGGATTTGGATTGGGGACATATGGAATAGGAGTTGACATAACGAGTGACGTCCTGCTCCAAGGAGGGCCAACAATACTTTCCAGAGATGGACTGAATGGTGCGGGTGATACCTGGATGTCCAGCGATGACAGCTGTGTGCGCCCAGGTCAACAGCCGATTCCTTAACCCGTGGGAACTTAGGTGCGCTTAGGAGGGCAGGTAGCAGGTGCGGGTTGCCTCTCCAGGGCCTGGCGAATGTCCACATCCACGTCCCAGAGCACGGTGGCTATGACTCGAGAGGGCGGAATTATGGGTGCACTCAAGACAGGAACCTCTCCTGATCCATAGAGACGGGAAAGGGCATTGACTTTTATGTCTTTTTAACGTGGGCAATATGTCAGCATGAAATCAAATCTGGTGAAGAAAAGGCCCCACCTGGTTTGGTGTGGGTCCTGTCGCCTCGCTGTCCGTATGTACTCCAGGTTCCGATGGTCAGTGAGGATGAGAAATGGGTCCTGGGCGCCCTCCAGCCATTGTTTCCACTCCTCTAATGCCAATTTGACCACCCGGAGCTCCTGATCGCCAACATCATAGTTCTTCTCTGCAGGAGAGCTTTTTAGAGTAATATGCACATGGATACAATTTCTGTGGATTACCTTGACATAGGGACAGGACAGCCCCCACTCCTACTTCTGAAACACCCACCTCCACCACGAAGGGCAGCGTAGGATCTGGATGTTTGAGGAACTGGGCGGAGGTGAAACATCCCTTCAGTAGGTGGAAGGCTTCGTCAGCTACAAGATTCCAACCCAACTTCCTTGGACCACCTATGAGGAGAGAAGTGAGAGGAGAGGCGATGGAGATAAAGTTTTTAATGAACCAGCGGTAGAAGTTGGCAAATCCCTAAAAACATTGAAATCCCTTTATGGTGGTTGGTACTGACCATGACCTGACAGCATCCACATTCTTTTCATCCATCATGAGTCGGGCCAAGCTGTTAACCCAAAAAGGAAAAAAAACTTCTGATGGATTTGGCACATCTCCGCTTTGACGTGCAAGTGGTTGGCCCGGAGATGTTTTCAGACTACTTGGATGTTAGCGATGTGATCCTGCAAGATAGCTGAGTAAACCAGGATTTCGTCGATATACACGACCACCTGGCGTTCAAGCATGTCCCGGAAGACCTCGTTGACGAATGCCTGGAACACCGACAGAGCATTGGCTAATTCAAAAGTAATTTCCAAATACTCGTAGTGACGAAACATCGTGCTGAAGGCTGTCTTCTATTTATCCTACTCCCGGATGTGGATCAAATTGTAGGCACTCCGCAGGTAAAACTTGATTTTAAAAAAAGCGGGCCCCACAGAGGTGTTCAATTGTGACTGGCACCATCGGGAGACGGTAGTGGTACTCCTTGGTAATTGTATTCAGATTTCTGTAATCAATGCAGGGGCGCAACCCTCCGTTCTTCTTGGCCACGAAGAAGAAGCCTGCCGGAGGTGGACATGCGAATGAAACCCTGCTGAAAGTGTCTTCAATGACGTTTTCAACCTGTCAATGACTGAGTCTGTAATACCAACATGTTTAAAGGAGACCACCATAGTACCTGTGTCCAAGAACACTAAGTTAACTTCTTGCGTCAAGCCATCCCTGATCCGGGATCGTGAATACAACCTCAAGCTCATTACCATAACGCAACGTTAACTATTCATGAAAATCGCAAATGAAATTAAATTAATCTATTTGCTCTCAAGCTTAGCCTATTGTTAACAACACTGTCATCTCAGATTTTCAAAATATGCTTTTCAACCATAGCAAACTAGCATTTAGCGTTTAGCGTTAGCATTTAGCGTTAGCATTTAGCATTAGTATTTAGCGTTAGCATTAGCAGGCAACATTTCACAAAAACCAGCAAAAACATTCAATAAATAATTTACCTTTGAAGAACTTCGGATGTTTTCAATGAGGAGACTCTCAGTTAGATAGCAAATGTTCAGTTTTCTTGAAAGATTAGTTGTGCAGGAGAAATCGGTCTGTTTTCTGCGTCATGTTTGGCTACCAAATAAAAACGAAAATTCATTCATCCAAACGCCAAACTTTCTTCCACATTAACTTCATAATATCATCTGAAACATGGTAAACGTTGTTTAGAATCAATCCTCAAGGTGTTTTTCACATATCTCTTCATGATATATCATTCCTGGAAGTCTCCTCTCTGTCTCAATCACATGGATGAATGCGAGCAGCTTGGAGATTACGCAACAATTTCAACAAAGGACACTGGGCGGACCCCTGGTAAATGTAGTCTCTTATGGCCAATCTTCCAATGATATGCCTACAAATACGTCACAATGCTGCAGACAACTTGGAGAAACGACAGAAAGGGCAGGCTAATTCGTGGCGCTTTCACAGCCATATAAGGAGACAATAGAAAACAGAGCCTCAAAAATCCTGCTCATTTCCTGTTTGAGGTTGCATCTTGGTTTCACCTGTAAGATCAGTTCTGGGGCACCCACAGATAATATCTTTGCAGTTTTGAAAACGTCAGAGTGTTTTCTTTCCCAAGCTGGCAATTATATGCATAGTCGAGCATCTTTTTGTGACAAAATATTGAGCTTAAAACGGGCACGTTTTTTTTATCCAATAATGAAATAGCGCCCCCCTAGCTTCAACTGGTTAACCTGCCAAAATGACTACTGATCCGTAGCACTCACATCTGTAGCCATGACGTGCTTTGAAAGGCTGGTCATGGCTCACATCAACACAATTATCCCAGAAACCCTAGACCCACTACAATTTGCATACCGCCCCAAAAGAACCACAGATGATTCAATCTCTATTGCACACCACACTGCCCTTTCCCACCTGGACAGAAGGAACACCTATATGAGAATGCTATTCATTGACAACAGCTAATTGTTCAACACCATAGTGCCCTCAAAGCTCATCACTAAGCTAAGGACCCTGAAACTAAACACCTCCTTCTGCAACTGGATCCTGGACTTCCTGACGAGCCGCCCTCAGATGGTGAGGGTAGGTAACAACACATCCGCCACACTGATCCACAACACGGGGGCCCCTCAGGGGTGCGTGCTCAGTCCCCTCCTGTACTCCCTGTTCTGACTGCATGGCCAGGCAGGAGTCCAACACCATCGTTAAGTTTGCCGATGACACAACAGTTGTAGGCCTGATCACCGACAATGATGAGACAGGGAGGAGATCAGAGACCTGGCCGTGTGGTGCCAGGATAACAACCTCTCCCTCAATGTGATCAAGACAAAGAAGATGATTGTGGACTACAGGAAAAGGAGGACCAAGCATGCACCCATTCTTATTGACGGGGCTCTAGTGGAGCAGGTTGAGAGCTTCAAGTTCCTTGGTGTCCACATCGCCAACAATCTATCATGGGTCAAACACACCAAGACAGTCATGAAGAGGGCACGAAAAAGCCTATTCCCCCTCAGGAGACTGAAAATATTTGGCATGGTCCTCAGATCCTCAAAAGTTCTACAAATGCACCATCGAAAGCAACCTGACTGGTTGCATCACTGCTTGATATGGCAACTGCTCGGCCCCCAACCGCAAGGCACTACAGAGGGTAGTGTGTACGACCAGTACCTCACTGGGGCCAAGCTTCCTTCCATCCAGGACCTCTATACCAGGCGGTGACAGAAGAAGGCCCTAAAAATTGTCAAAGACTTCAGCCACCCTAATCATAGACTGTTCTTTCTGCTACCACACGACAAGCGGCACCGGAGCGCTTGGTGGTTAGTAGACCAGTGACATCGAGCACCAGAGCAGGAAAGTGGGAGTAGACATAACAGCACACTTGTCTCAGGATGGAAAAATGCAACACTGTTCTTACAATATCATGGTTTATTCTCGGATGTGCCAACCCAGACAAATGTACTAAAGCATGACATTGACGATGGGGACCCGGCTCCGATCCTACAACATGCCTATCAGCTGAACCATGAAAAGAGAGAGTAGCTCCTCTGTGAGGTGGTAACTTTCCTCACGAGAAGAAAGTTACTATGGATTCCCCTGGAAATCCATAGTAACTGGAAATCAGAAATGTCCGTGGTAAGGACAACTTGGTTGCCGATTGTCTTTCAAGTGTGAGCAGTCAATTTGTTTTGTGTTTAGTCAGTGTTTAGCCCTGGCTCACAATTATGACTGTAGGTTTTTGCTGTTATGGAGATTAGTTTTGTTTTGTTTGTGCTCGGTCCAAGGGGATCAGAGTTATAGAAGCGTACTTGAGTTTTTCACAACTATAGAAATAAAAGGCCAAAAAACAAAAAGACAGTAAAAAATATGTATATGTATATTTACAAAATAAGTGTGTGTTTTGTCTTATATTTAATTATTGAAAGCCAGTAGACACCATGTTTTTATATGGGAGGTAACCCATTTTTAAGTAGAGAAGCATTTTAATTGATCATGCTGTGCAATGGAAGTTGCTTTCTGTTAGTGGTGAGCAAACTTGTTTTATCAAAAATATAGTTTTGGTTATTCCATTTGTGTTTCGAGGTTGCACGTTGGCACGTGAGGCATGCCATTTGGTGTCACCTCGTTAGTCATTATGTGTTACACCTGTGCTGATTTGTCATCTCGTTAGTGGAAAGTTGTTTATCCTGTGCTGGCCCAGGTGATATTTAAGAGTGGCTGGCCCAGTGCTCTGGTTGTTTTGAGAGATGTGGAGGATAAACACCTTTAGTTGTCGTGCCATTTTTCAGTTAAAAAACATTCCTTTGTCAGATTTCCTTGATTTTATTTTGCAGCACCTTTTTGGTTTGATTCGTGTCTTTAAGTTTGGTGTAGGTTTTAATTGTGTTTGCCTCTTCTTGGGGAAATTTAGTGGACACTCATGGTGGGTGTCTTTACATACCAGTTCTTGATGCTGGTCAATTTTCAGTGGACACCCCCATGAGTGTTTTTCAGAACCCCTCCTAAAACCCCAACTGTTTCATTTTGGTTGTTTTCTTTGCATCTTTGTTAGTTCCCCTTTGTTTGAGAGACACATTTTGGTTCTTACTGGGGAACGTAACAAAATGCACATTAAAATGATTTCATAGCTTTAGCATCAAGGCAGCTATTCAATATGGTTCATAAAGAGAAAATACTGCCAAAATGACACGTTCCTGGCTGTAAATGTGCATTACTCACTCACCTAATGTAAAAGGAATGGCAACGCAAGGCTTCACAGGCATCAAAATCTGTTTCATGATATCTAAAGAAGAGCTAGGGAATGTTCAATGCCTCTAAAATGGTATGTATCACCCACTCCTGCAAATGAAAAGGTCTCAGCCATTAGAAATAGACACTTTGGCTGGAGCAGTCCCTAAAGACTTCCTTGCTTAGCCAGCTTGATGTGTAGTTACCGTCCATCACCTGATACTGGTGGCCCTTCCTCCATTTATTTGCTCAAATTAGTCAATCGGGAGATTTAAAAATGATGTCACAGAGCACTTATAATGAGAGAGCAGCATCAGCACCTGCCTGGAATCCTAATTGCGCCTTGTGAGCGAGCCTGAACAGAAACTGTTCATTTCCATTTTATCATGATAGATTTAATAGTCATCACTCTATGCACCGTCATGCCATTTTCAAGGAAGCCTTCCAGACGATATTCAGATCACATTATAGATTTGAATGAATTATGGCAAGACAAAAGATAATTTAAAAATGGATAATTGCAATATGCTGGGTCGTGGTCATGCTCATTAATTTACAACAATGCACACACTCTCCTCTCTCTTTCTCTCTCCTCTCTCATCGTTTCAACGTGCATTTATTTCATTATGAGGTATTTGATGGTCATATCGAGGAGTATGTTATCGAAGATGACTTCCTGTCTCATACACTCAGGAAAACAAGGAAACAAAGTGGAGAACATTTAATAGTTTAATAATAAGCTGCTGTATACATTCAGTGATTATTCCGATGTTCATGTTGCCAAAAGCCATGGGTGAGACAAGCAAAAACATTCAGCTACAAGATCTATTTCATTGTATGTCATTTTGTCCTTTTTTCATTTACAATTTTCCATGTTGTACATAGTTTAACTGTAAAGCAACTGAAAACCGCATTGCTGATTTGCAAGATGGTTCTTCGAAGAACTTAATATCCTTTAAACATACGATTCCACCAAATCTGTTTGGTCATGACTGAAAGGTTTGTCTTGCTGTTCTTAAATATATTTTCAGACTCAATTCAAAGGAGATGATACATGATGGCACAGCAGTTGAGCAAAGCTTGTCTGCATACCTTCCCCTTTAGTCTCTTACTTGAAGTGTTGACAGGGCTTATTCTCTGGTTCATATCACTAAGGCCAGTTCTGAGGTGAGGAACCAGCAGGAAACCTTAGTCCAAAAACAGACACACAGAAATAGGTGGAATTATCTCACTAGCTTAAACTAGCTTAATTAACCATCTTCTTCTTACTTAAATATTAAGATTAAGCAATCTTTACGGTTTTGTTTGCTTCTTTTTTGGTTTATTTTGCTATCTCACTCTAAGCTCATTGAACTGACACACTACTATTGGTGCTGAAATTGCAATATTTTTTGTATTTTTACATTTTCTATTTGTCCACACAGAAACTTGATGGCACAAGAACTGACCAATAAGAAACTCTTTACAACAAGGTAGACTGCAAGTCAACAGTTGCCAGGGGTAACACAGTAAACAAAAACAAAAAAACAAGTTCATTTTGAAAAATAATCATAATCATTAAAAAATGCCAAATAAACAAAAGCCAGTTAATTTCAAGTATAACTTACTGATAAAATAACTACACGGAATTAAATATTCTCATTATACATTTTTAAATTATTTATAAAATATATTTTGGCATATGTTTTTTTGTTTTTGTTTGTGTAACAACGCTACTGTAGCTTCAGTTGAACACCAATGTTTATTTTTTTATTTTTTTACTCTTGAAACAAAACATTAAAGGGATTGTCACATAACAACAGGTTATTAAAAATGATAATAGTAAACCCTATACAGAGTTTCACATAGCAAGACGTGAGTGACGATCCCTTCTATCCTAGCCCCATAGTCAAAAGTCAGAAAAAGTACAAGACCAGATCACAAAGTTCTAATTGTGCTCCACTGGCTACAATCAAGAATGGGCACAGGAGATTTCAAAAGCAATAAGTATTTTTTTATCTTCCTCATAGCTCAGTCGAAAGTCTGTCCCACTTCCCAGTGTTGGGAGTGCCTGGGCAGATAGCAAGAGTTCATTAAGCTCCATCAGTGATAAACCATAAATACTGTGCAGACCTCACAGTCTGGTGACACTGGGATGTCCTCCAGTGGTGGTGGGGGGGGGGGGGGGGGTGTATACAGAGAATACGGATTCTCTTATCAGACCGAGAAGAAAATGAGACTCGGAATGTGTTGCTTCCCTCCTCCGTCTTCACTACTGACCACTGTTCAAGATGCACATAGAGGCAATGGTTCACAGAAGAAGAATCATGTGCATGTCAGTCTGTCTCCGTCTGTTGCACTGTGGGGAGCTTTACAAAGGAAACGAGGAGTCAATTTGGCAGCCGAGACAAAACCAAAGAAGGCAATCTCAGTTAGTGATGCAAAAACAGTCAAAAGGCAAAGTTCTGTACTTTTTGTTATCCGTCACCGTAGGTGTCAGGTCCTAAATCTGAACAGGGGAGAGGCAGAATCCGGCCGAAGGGGCAAGTCACACAGTCAACAGCAACCTGCCTGTCCACTGGCTGCAGAAAACGAACGGAAAACCAAACAAGAAAAGTACTGCGTCTACAACAAAGCCACATCCACGGCCTTCACTTTTCTGGAGGAACACAACATGAAGCTCAGCATTTTCCAGTAATATTTCACATCTGGGCTTTGTCCTTAGTACTGTATACTACGCTCAAGTTGTGTCTTTCTCTCTCTCTCTCTTTCATCGGCTTGACTTTCACCTGGGTACACACAGATATGGCGGAGTATGTGTATATATATATATGTGTTTGTTTACACTGTGTGTGTGTGTGTGTGTGTGTGTGTGTGTGTGTGTGTGTGTGTGTGTGTGTGTGTGTGTGTGTGTGTGTGTGTGTGTGTGTGTGTGTGTGTGTGTGTGTGTGCGTGCTCCCCTGAGGCCCGTTAGAGCACAATGTCCTTCAGGCGCTTGCTGCTGGGAGACTCCTTCTCAAGATGGCTGCCGTCGTGGAGGAGAGTGTTGATCTCCCGGACGGCCGGCTCGCTGTCCTTCCCCTCGGGCTGCCGCAGCATGCTGTGGTTGGCAATGCGCTCGGCGCCACGGCACCTGAGCGTGTTGTAGCCGGATGGCACCTTGGCCAGCGGGCTCTTCAGGTGCACAGGGGAGGTGATGGGACTGGCTGCTTCGCGCCCATTGCCCGCCTCGCGCACGGCGCCGCCGTTGGCCTTGGGGCTGCACACCTGAGACTCCATCATTGTCCGCTTGTTGCCCTTTAGCTCACCCCGGTCGGGGTCTTCTGGGCCATCCTTGCCGAAGGTGGCAAAAGTCCTTTTGATGGTGCCGGTGCCACAGTCCTCGTAGTGGGGCACATCTACGGTGGTGGCCTCAATAGACAGGGCGATGACGTTGTTACGTGGGTGGCCATGCTCAGGCGACTTGCCGCGGGCCGGACCAGGCACACGGGGCATCCAGCAGCGGTCCGAATGGCCCAGGATACGACACTCTTCCTGGCAGTGGAAGCCTTCGCTGGGGTCTGCAGAGAGAGGGAAGAAGGGGGAGGGTGAAATAAAAGGGAATGGTTAGATTTGTCTGTTGAACTGGCCGATTTGCCAGGACTTTAACTCATTGACACTTTGCTTTCATGGATTTCCCCATGCATTCTTTCAGCTCCTTTCATTTTATTTAACTTCATGTCCGAGACTTTTTTTAAATTAAGCAAAGTTTGTTGGAACCCAAACATCCCCAGTTCATATTTTCTGTGGGTAATTTCTCTCTCATGTCTGGTGTTCTTGCCGTTTACACAAGACTACAAGACTTGCCGTTACTTCCAGACGAATAGAGATCTGCAAGTTTGAGGCACTTCTAATGCGTCAATTAAAGGACGCATTGTTAAATCAAAGTCCATTTCCAGCTCATGCATAATTGGGTTTTCTGTAGCAACACTTGATGAAAGCCAGGGTTTAAATATTACCACTAAGAGACACCAGCTGCGTTGCCATATCGCTGCCTAGTTCATCTAGCTCAGTCTGTCATCTGCCGCTGAGTTATAAATATCTAATGATGTTTTAATGCTGACAAAAAGTCTGTATTACTACATATCCTTTGTGTTGGAGGGAAGGGCTTTCAGGATGATGTTTGTATCATTAGAACAACAACAAAAAGAGCCAAGCACTCTTTGTCAGGAACTGAAGAGCTGTCGTCCTCTTCTCTGCCTTTGTTATCTAAGTAAGAACTGTATTTAGGATTTTTATCCATAGGCCAGTCGAGTGAGTACTTGATGCTGAGGCCTTTGAATCCATACATATTTGATTGGCCATCTGCACTGATAACCTAACAAGGGCACATTCAAGATGCCCTCGTGTTTACGAATACCATCAAAGAGTGTTAGCCTCTCACCAAATCACACCCACTCACAAAGCAGGCAAATAATGGCTTTATACAGACATATTGAACACATGTCAAGGGCAAGTGTTGTCATGAGAATCAAAGGATGTCGCATTTGTGAAAAAAGACTGAATATAACATGAATAATATCTACAGTATACCGTAGCTACCATGTTACAGGCCAAATAGACAGTCATTTACCTTAACCATTCATCCTCCCGATTGGTCCTCGCCTCCTAGGGGCAAGGGGCCCTCCTCCCACAAGAGAGGCCCAAGGTGACAGGAAGGGATTGTGGGAAGGAATTGCCATCGACCCTCAGCACACCACACGTTTAGATCTGGAACTCGCAGCTTGACAGATCACCTAATTAAAATCACTAATTATCTGTTTTCTTTTCCTCTTTTCTGCACTCTGAGGGGCACCTCTGCTTTGGGTGTGCCAATCTATATTTAAAGATTGCCTTCCAGGGACAAGGCTGTCGAAGCTGTCTCCCTCATAAACTGTGATCTGATGAGACTGACACGACTGAATGACTGGCTGGGTTAGTGGGCCATTTGAACCATGCTATGGCTGATCTCAGTATAGGATTATGGGGTCGTTCATGACCAGGGACACTAGAGCTCAAGAGGCCAAGCGGGTAGCCAGGACCATGGGTGACCAACGTCAATTCCATCATGAATGTTTCATGGGAGAGCTGTGCTAAAGGATTACCTTGAGCTTTGCTGTGTGTGTGTGTAGGTTTGTACCTTGACACAAATTGACTGTGTCTGCGTACTCTGGCCACACCCTCCCTCACTCCCTTCCTCTCTTCATAAGCACATCCATACCCGCTCCCGCCCACACACTTCGTTGTGTACAGGGGAAAATTGTGAAATAAAAAAATAATAGAAAATAAAGCTATGGATCGACTGGTGGCTCAAGTGGCCAATGTTTTGTCTGTAATTACCAGGGCCTGTGAACACACTCAAGTCCACATGTTGAAAGGGGATTTTCATCACCAATAGTCAATGTTATCACCATGGCAACAAGGGTTTGAGTTTTACCATTATCCATACTGCTCGTGGCAGAGACTGGTTATAGAACACCTGGCATCAAGAGACTGGTTATAGAATACCTGGCATCAAGAGACTGGTTATAGAACACCTGGCATCAAGAGACTGGTTATAGAACACCTGGCATCAAGAGACTGGTTATAGAACACCTGGCATCAAGAGACTGGTTATAGAACACCTGGCACCAAGAGACTGGTTATAGAACACCTGGCATCAAGAGACTGGTTATAGAACACCTGGCATCAAGAGACTGGTTATAGAACACCTGGCATCAAGAGACTGGTTATAGAACACCTGACATCAAGAGACTGGTTATAGAACACCTGGCATCAAGAGACTGGTTAGAGATCACCTGGCATCAAGAGACTGGTTATAGAACACCTGGCATCAAGAGACTGGTTATAGAACACCTGGCACCAAGAGACTGGTTATAGAACACCTGGCATCAAGAGACTGGTTAGAGATCACCTTGCATCAAGAGACTGGTTATAGAACACCTGGCATCAAGAGACTGGTTAGAGAACACCTGGCATCAAGAGACTGGTTATAGAACACCTGGCATCAAGAGACTGGTTAGAGAACACCTGGCATCAAGAGACTGCTTATAGAACACCTGGCATCAATAGACGGGTTAGAGAACACCTGGCATCAAGAGACTGGTTATAGAACACCTGGCATCCAGAGACTGGCTATAGAACACCTGGCATCAAGAGACTGGTTATAGAACACCTGGCATCAAGAGACTGGTTATAGAACACCTGGCATCAAGAGACTGGTTAGAGATCACCTTGCATCAAGAGACTGGTTATAGAACACCTGGCATCAAGAGACTGGTTAGAGATCACCTTGCATCAAGAGACTGGTTAGTGAACACCTGGCACCAAGAGACTGGTTAGAGATCACCTTGCATCAAGAGACTGGTTAGTGAACACCTGGCATCAAGAGACTGGTTAGAGAACACCTGGCACCAAGAGACTGGTTAGAGATCACCTTGCATCAAGACACTGGTTAGAGAACACCTGGCACCAAGAGACTGGTTATAGAACACCTTGCATCAAGAGACTGGTTATAGAACACCTGGCACCAAGAGACTGGTTATAGAACACCTGGCATCAAGAGACTGGCTATAGAACACCTGGCATCAAGAGACTGGCTATAGAACACCTGGCATCAAGAGACTGGTTATAGAACACCTGGCATCAAGAGACTGGCTATAGAACACCTGGCATCAAGAGACTGGTTATAGAACACCTGGCATCAAGAGACTGGCTATAGAACACCTGGCATCAAGAGACTGGTTATAGAACACCTGGCATCAAGAGACTGGTTATAGAACACCTGGCACCAAGAGACTGGTTATAGAACACCTGGCATCAAGAGACTGGCTATAGAACACCTGGCATCAAGAGACTGGTTATAGAACACCTGGCATCAAGAGACTGGTTAGAGATCACCTGGCATCAAGAGACTGGTTAGAGATCACCTGGCATCAAGAGACTGGTTAGTGAACACCTGGCATCAAGAGACTGGTTAGAGAACACCTTGCATCAAGAGACTGGTTAGTGAACACCTGGCATCAAGAGACTGGTTAGAGAACCTTGCATCAAGAGACTGGTTAGAGAACACCTGGCATATTGCACAATCCCAATCTCCCCTTCAAATCTTCTGCTCTCTTATGAGGCTCTTCCTTCTTTTCCAGGGGACTTGGATTGATAGATTTGAAACTTGTTTTCCCGCAGCCGGACTGAATGGTCTCAGGACACAAAGAAGACATAATCAAACACTACGCTTTATACAGAGCCGTCCATGCAACAGCAGTGAATAAACCCCTTTTCTCACCCTCTTCCTTTAGAGGGATCTCCGGAGAGAGAGCGGTTCTGTTGTAACTGACATCGTTCTGAAAGCCAGAGCGCCATCAACAGAACATTCACATCCTGCTTCTGCTTAGAGGCTCACCACACAAGCAGATGTCGTTGTCAAAGGTCCCCTAGAAGATGACAGAACAACATTGAAAAGAAAGAAAAAGAAAGGAGAGCGACGGGCCATCGGTCAACCCCTGACAAAGCCCAATCTCTTACTGGGAAAAATCGAAAGAAGCTAAATCTAATGCTCACAAACAAAGCAATTAAAAGCTCTTTATAGCTCTGCCGAGGTCTGAAACACCACAAGCCAAGAGGAAGACCAAGAACGGGGCACCCTCCTGCTGTGAATGCCTATTGAAAGTCATCAGGAAAATAAGCTTTGCTAATCAGTTACGGGAAAAAGACTTAAAGTACAGAGCAGTTCTATATCAGTAGGAACATTTCCTAACTAGGAATTAATACCTATTAATTACTGAGGGCACTCCGTCGGGAGTCGGAAGCTCGCCTGTGTTTTTCAGTCATTCCAGATTTGAAATAGAAATGGAGTTAAATGGAGAGAAGGGGAAAATAACAAAATCACAAGGATCCAAGTCCCTCACCACTGCTGACAAATCGGAAATGTTGTGCTTTTAATTCCGAATTGGGAGTTCCAAAAAGTATCAAAGGCTTTGGGGAGCACTTTAAATATGTATGTCCTTATGCACACGTCGACCGGTGTTGGCGATTAATAAACATTGCCACTTCAAATTCAAAAGCCGTAATTTCCTGGTAGATATCGTCTGTGTTTTACCTGGAATAACATCAGTTTACATCAGCATGAAGAAGAGAGCCCACCTGTTCCCCCTCACTCCAGCATCCTCGGCTGTATTCATGCACTAGTAGCCTCGCTCATTCAATCGCCTCACTTCCTGTCCCCATCCTCATTCACGGGAAGGAGTTACAACCTTAGGTCTCGACAGATAGGAAGTCAGCGGGTGGCTCTATGAGCCTTGCACAGCCATCCCTCAGTTTAGCGTTGCTAGTCGGCTTTAACGATCCTCCCTAGTCGCACACCTGGAGGGGCTATTTGTTTGTGGCTAATGTAGCAAAAGTGAGAGAATCATCTGAATCGGTGAACGGCTAAGGATGAAATATCCGAACAGTGAAGACATAAGGGAAGTATTTTTAGCACATGGAGAAAAGACTCTACCCCCTAAACTCGTCCTGTTTGGCAGGGTTATGTGGTCTCACTTGAGAAACAAACACTGTTTTCCCTCCAAAAAGTTCAACAAGAGATCCTCCAGGTTCAAAACAGTGATGTAATCCTACAACATGAGGGGGAGGAAGGCAGAGTAATGTCCTAACTAGAAAGCCAGTGGTGACTTGATGCAAACCCAGATTCTGGAGACTACGCACACTCTGTTTAATTGCGGCCATAGGGCTGTGAGATCTTCTGTATGACACCATTCAGTCAGTTTGGGTTTGCTGAACGATGAGCCCTAAAAGGAATTTAGAGCAGTAAGATTCTATAAAAAGTAGTATTAGAAAAAGGTGGATGAGGATATATGCTTCAAGATAATTGGATATACTAATAGTCTCCCTATGGGTAAGACCACTTTATTTAGCAATGATTAGAGCAATTTATAATGATTACAATAACCCAATAATACCGTGGCAACACTTTATGCTGACCCAAAATAAAGGAAATCATCAGACGATATCATGTCCAAATCATTCATCAGACGCTACTCTGGCAAACTCATAATTTGGGGATATTTTCAACTTTTCATTTATTTCGCCTTCAAAAAGCTTTACTTTCTACTGTCAGTCTGTGGTTGTTGTTTCACCCCCATGCCATCGTTGATATTGCTGTCTGTGTACAATTGCTGAAACAATGCATTTGAAGATTATCTGTGCGAGAGGACAAAATAATAGTCTCTGAGAGAGCGAAAGAGCAAACCGCCAAGGTTGCCATTTTGTTTTCTCTCTTTCACATCGCTGCATGAGTGGTGCTGGTTGTGGCTGACTGGTATGAAATGAGAATGAAATCAACAGAGCAGTTATCCACCCGCTGACCCCTTTAAGGACAAGGATAGTGGCGGGCCGCCTCTCCTCCTGTCTGTCTGTCTGTCTGTCTGTCTGTCTGTCTGTCTGTCTGTCTGTCTGTCTGTCTGTCTGTCTGTCTGTCTGTCTGTCTGTCTCTGTCTGTCTCTGTCTGTCTGTCTGTCTGTCTCTGTCTGTCTGTCTGTCTGTCTGTCTGTCTGTCTGTCTGTCTGTCTGTCTGTCTGTCTGTCTGTCTGTCTGTCTGTCATTACTCCTCATGCACCACAAACCAAGCCCCTGCGTTCCTGCACTCGAAGTGCCAGTCCCTATCTGTGACAGTGGAATTGCTGTTTTCTAATTGCTCTCCATATTAATTTTCCATTCTACCAGCCAAACACTAAATTATCAAGATTACATCTAAATTGTTGCCGCAGCCTCTCAATGCTCAACCGCTAATGCAGAAGCTCCCTCAGCAGACAAATTAGAGAGAGGAATTTCTGAAAATGGGAACTAGTGGAATTGAGTGTCTGTGTGGTTGGTTGGTGCTGGAGCTGAATTTGAACTCTCAGGCAACCCTGGACTGTGCTGAAAACCTGGGTTGTGTTCATTAGGCACAAAAACGGAAGAAAATGGTACCCGAAATCAGCACAACCCTGATTAACTTGGTCGTGGCTTACCTAGAAACAGTGGGTCAGGGCCTTTACAGGTTTGTCTGCTTTAGCTAGCGGTATCGCTATCTGGTCTGCTTTAGCTAGCGGTATCGCTATCTGGTCTGCTTTAGCTAGCGGTATCGCTATCTGGTCTGCTTTAGCTAGCGGTATCGCTATCTGGTCTGCTTTAGCTAGCGGTATCGCTATCTGGTCTGCTTTAGCTAGTGCTAGGGCTAACTCTATTTTCCATCCTATCACTGGGCTTGAGCGGGGCCTGCCAGTGAGGCAGCCTCCCCCACTACTACCCGCCAGGGAGTCCAAGCGCTGCTGTCAACCCAGCCAGCCAATTCAGTCGGCCGGTGCCATTAATCAGCCGTGAGCCCTAGCTCTTGCAGGAGCGCAAGATGGAGTGTGATGGTCTTGTTTTTACAAACAGTGGAGGGGCACCCTTACCGCACAAGCCCATCATTCTCCCAGCACCGTCACAGAAGCCGAGGCCTATCCCTCCACTGCCTCCTACTCCCAACAGCATCTGGTTCACTCTACTCCGTCCTCCTCCTCCTCCCATCCATGAGTCCATCTCTCCTCCCCATGCTCTGTTTTCCCTCCTTCCTCTCTCCTCCTTCCTCTCCTCGTCTCTTGTCTTCTCTCTTGTCTCACATACAGCACATCGCTTTTAATAAATCTGCCCTTCTTCCCAAAAATCTCTCCTTTTTTGTTATCTGTATCTGACCCCTCCAGACTTCCTCTTCCTTTCATCCTCTTTTCCATCAGTCAGATTATTAATTATGGAGGAAATTAGAGTCGCTGGGAAGCCATGTTAAGACTGTCGTACGGATTGGGAACCATGAGAGCGGGGTTTCATGCAGCCCTAGCTGGTTCCATTTTGGAGCATTAGTACCAGTCAATTTATCAAGGAAGTGATTTGCTACCTAGTCTGCCGAGCGGACGGGTAAGTGTGTCTGACAGGCCAGTCTCTTCCGTGAAGGCCTCGGGTGCGGCTTGTCGGCGACTAATGCAAGCTGACAGGTTAACTTATACCTCCGGTCAACACCAACAACCACCACCACGGCCGTTGCCTATTTCATTTACAAGTAGTGTTTTCATTAATTATTTTGAAATCCACACGGAAAATCATGCCAAATTCCAGAGGAGCATTTTTCCTCTAACCATCCCCTGCCTCCTCTCCTCTCCATTTTCCCCCTCCCTTTTCATTCTGCTGCTCCATCAACCCCCGGCGCGTGTGCATTCCATCACAGGTTCCCCCTGTTTTAAAGAATGAATCTCCAAACCGGTGTTGACAAACAATGCAGTGGCTTCTAAATTGGTACAAACAGCATCTGTTTAACAGCTGTGTAACTGCGACGGGGAGAAGAGAAGAGAGAGGGAGAAAAAAAGCAAAAGCATTTGCTGTTTTTATAAATCACTTTGTCATCACTGCCTACTGCACTGTTTTGTTCAAAGGCAGAAGCGGCGAGCCAATGGACTGCTTGATATAGTGGTAACGAGCACGAGCTCGTTGTCATGATGACATACGTGCGGTGGGCTGGTGGAACGGTTTTTCCACGCGCCCTGTCTGGCGACTAATTCTAATATGCTGGGAGGCACATTTCCACACCCTATCATACAGTGTTTTATATATACCCCCGGAGCCAGCGATGGCATTTTTGTACAGGCTTCTGTGACCTCTAGTTGCCATTGATGGTTATATCTCCTAAACTCTTCGAAAAAAGGTTCTAAAATGGTTATTTGGCTGTCCCCATAGGAGAACCCTTTGAAGAAACCTTTTGGTTTCAGGTAGAATCCTTTTGGGTTCCATGTTTTACATGGAACACAAAATAGTTCTACCTGGAAACAAAAATGGTTCTCCTATGGGGACAGCCGAAGAACCATTTTAGAACCTTTTTTTCTAAGAGTGTAGGAGATATATAAAAAAATGCCATCGCTGGCTCCGGGGGCTCAGCCTTTACTGGGAACGTGGAATATGGAGATAGAAGGAGGTAGGGGACACTCGGAGGGGCAGGTTTCAAAGTGATCATGACTGATCTGGTGTGATGTAGGCGACTTGGATCAGTACGTTGTAATAATTCATGCGATGAGGGGGGTTAATACGCTGCGTGAGCAGCCCGGGGCTCTGATTCAACAACAGCCCATCTCGACTGGATCTTAAACAGGCGTACATGCATGGAGAGTTAAGCTAAGATGAGTTGAGCTGGGCTGAACCAGGACAAACCGTGCTAAGAGGGTAGTGGAGGACTCCACACACACATAGCCAGGTCAGGCCAACCTATCAGAGCCTTAACTGTATAGCATCATGGGCGACCGGCTCATTAGATGCAGAAGAAGCCATTGTAGTGGTGCTCACCCACTAAAGTTGGCCTCCTAATGGCAGACCCTCAGATTAACCTGGCTCACTGCAGGCCCACAACAACAGTGGCACGCACCCCCAGAACACAAATGTCCTCTCCATAATGGCATCGGCAGCGGAAGGAAGGACTGTATCAAATGGCGCATTTCTGCTGTGTTTAAGCTTGACCGAGCTAGCAAGCTAATTTGCTTTAGCAAAAACCCTTGAGTCTGAGAGAGGGAGCGAGGAGGGACAAACGCAGACAGTAAATTACGTCTGTGGTGGGGAGACAAGGAAGAGCTGGGCTTTTGGGGTTGAGGGATGGAGAGGAAAGAGTAGGGTGAGGCAGGAGGATGTTAACCGATCGGCAGTGTAGGCAGGATGAAATGATCTGTGAGAAAAGAACAGGAAAAGCTGAGGTCCTGAGGTTTTCTTACTCATCTCCAGGGAGACACTTATTGGACAGCTTTCAAATTAGTCTATTTGTGGAGTTTGTAGAACCAGAGTTGGAATATATTAGAATAGTATTTTCATGAATACTATTGTAACAAAGGACAGCGTCGATGTGTAACGTGCTGCACATGCTACTTAACACTACTATTTTATTGAGATGATTTCAGTATTGCAATACACGTTCATGCCCTAGCACAATCTAACACATGACCAAATAATGTTGAGGGGAATGGATGTGTGATTGGGCATTGACAGACAACATATTCCAATATACCTCAGGTCAATGCACTTTACACATAGCAACTCCACTCTCACCCTAGTGCTACCATAAAGCAACCCTTCAATTTTGTATTTTATTGTGTGGTGTTTTATTCACTCAGGAAACCCAACACAATAGCTCAGTACCCATCAGACTATGAACCCACCTGGACATCCGGCAGCCTGAGCTCAACAAATCAATGTGTCTTTCTCTAAACAGCTGGGCCCAGCACACCGAGGCATAGAATACACTAACATCTCCAGAATCCTTGGCTTCATCCCAAATGGCACCCTTTTCCATATAAAATGCACTACTTTTGACCAAGAGCTCTATGGCTCTGCCTATGGGCCCTGGTCAAACATTGTGCACTAAACAGGGAGTAGGGCCCAATTTAGGACTCATCCCATCTCCGTCTCTTCCCAGCGAGACTCGGCACTGCTTGAACAGAGGCCCCTTACATAATTAATGTAATGTGCCATCTCATTCAGTCATGTTCACTCTGTGTCAGCCGGGACTATGTGTTTTATATTCCGTTTTATCTCTCAGCAGAAAGACACACGAGCATTCTCTCCCTCTCTCTCTCTCTCTCTCTCTCTCTCTCTCACGCACTCCCTTCCTGTATCTCTCTCTCTCTTTCTCCTGTTATTATTTCTTACATTGTCTCCATATCTTTCCATATCCCTTTTTTCCTGCTCACTTGAACAATCTATGGAAGTAGGACAATGTGGGGGGCTGCCGAGTGTGCTGGGCTGATTTGGCTGTGCATGCAGAAAACACTGCTAAGCAGGAATGGCCCCCTGGGGAGAGGCTAGCAGTCCAGTAGAGAAGCTTGATAAGAGAGAGACCTAGTCAGCCAGCTCTGCCTGGCGCGGGTCAACCTAACTTTCACAGCACCGGTTCAATGGACCAACCCCTAGCCAAGGTAAAAGTCCTGGGGAATTTTTATGAGAAGAAAACAGAAGGAATAAGAAACTATTACCATTGTCGCCGCGGCAACGGCAGCAGCAGTCCCTGCCATCCCCCACACCTTAGTATTACATACAGACACATTGAGACTAATGTTGCACAGGGGCTTGTTGTGATTTTCTCCAGCCACAAAAGGCCCTTTTTGTTTGGTGTCTGGAGAACTGCTGTTTCTATCCGAGGGTCTCCATTATTCATAGCTGAGAGGGGCCTCGCTGTGATGGCACATAATAGCACTGAGCCCATGGCAACACCACTCAGTATTTTCTAGCATTTCTCTAGTCACTGCCACTACAGCATAGAGGGGTCTCTACCATTTCTCTAGCCACTACAGTGTAGAGGGGAGTCTCTACCATTTCTCTAGCCACTGCCACTACAGTGGAGAGGGGGTTCTCAACCATTTATCTTGTCACTGCCACTACAGCATAGAGGGGTCTACCATTTCTCTAGCCACTGCCACTACAGCATAGAGGGGTCTCTACCATTTCTCTAGCCACTGCCACCACAGCATAGAGGGATCTCTACCATTTCTCTAGCCACTACAGCAGAAAGGGGGTCTCTACCATTTCTCTAGCCACTGCCACCACAGTGGAGAGGGCGTCTCTAATATTTCTCTATTCACTACAGTGGAGAGGGGGTCTCTAACATTTCTCTAGCCACTACAGTGGAGAGGGGGTCTCTAACATTCCTCTAGCCACTACAGTGGAGAGGGGGTCTTTAACATTTCTCTAGCCACTACAGTGGACAGGGGGTCTCTAACATTCCTTTAGCCACTACAGTGGAAAGGGGGTCTCTAACATTTCTCTAGCCACTACAGTGGAGAGGGGGTCTCTAACATTTCTCTAGCCACTACAGTGGAGAGGGGGTCTCTAACATTTCTTTAGCCACTACAGTGGAGAGGAGGTCTCTAACATTTCTGTAGCCACTACAGTGGAGAGGGGGTCTCTAACATTCCTCTAGCCACTACAATGGAGAGGGGGTTGTCAGCAGTACAGACAGACAGAGAGTGAGGGAAGACAATGAAAACTTGGGTACAGTTACATGCACACAATAATTTAGTGAATCTTCCTATTAATATTTGTTTGTTTAAAACATTTACATGCTTTGCAGGAATAACGATTTCCCTAATAATCCTGTTTACACTCAAATCAATCAAAATAAATGTTCTACCACAGTAACCATGCTATTTTTGGGAAGCCTATTTGTTAGTTCAGACATACTGTATAAAGTTGGTATGTGAAAACTATTTCTAAGGTGCATACTTTCCGTTTTTCCAAACTCACTTCGCTTGCGCCAAAGAGGGAGGCTGGCACTACCGGTGCTAACATAATGCACAGATCAAATACCCCGCTGGAACGCCTATTAAACTGTTTACATGTCCTAATCATTTGAAAGATTGCTTAGAAAAGTAGATGTTTCATTGGCGTATGCTTCCTTTGATTTTGACCTTACGCCGATTTAAGATAAACAGAGTAAAGTGTTTACATGACTATTGCATAATCTTTCCTACTGCCATAATCAGTTCAACATCAAAGTATTAGTGTGCTTGTAAATAGGGTTGCACATTTTGGGGAATATTCAGAGGTGGAAACTTTCTGTGGGAATTAACGGGAATATATGGGAATTAACAGAAATATTTGCTAATTAGTATTAATACCATTTAAATGTAAATGTTTTTTGCATTGGATATATTTACCACATCATATCATTTTGACCTCTTGGAAAAGAGATATTATATTAATGGAGAACAACCTGTATAAATAACAGTAATAAAATAAAATAATAATATGGAGACAGAAACACTTGACCTTATCATAAATATACATTATTGCAAATGATTAAATCCTTCCAATAGAAATGTAAAAAAAACTATTTAGTTATGAATTGAACTTTAATTAAATGAGTTGACTCTTCACATGGGATGATTTCATTGAACAACAAAAGAAAGGGAATATTGAATGATCCCCAATCATCCATCGCATCTCCCAAAAACATTTTCAACATATTTTCAACATACATCTGTAAAATGAGCTTTGGTTGTCTTCCTCTCAGGCTTCCATGTCTTCTCCCTGGACCTCCTCAATGTCCACCTCTTGAACATCAGACTCTGAGGCCTCATCTTCACTGTCACTTTCCAACCTTGTTGAGGATGGCTTTTTTGTCAGGCTCAAAAAGCCTCAAATTTGCCCGGAAGGCCACCAATCTTCAACCCTTGTATTAGTCAGCCTGTTGCGTGCTTTGGAAATTTAACGGAAAGTTTCCGACCCTTTGCAACCCTACTTGTAAACATACTCATTGACATTAAATGCCATATCTGTGGCAAGGGAGCAAGAACTCAGCTTGGCACCGTGTCACCCCCTATGCCAGCTGGAATACCCCTTGTAGGGATGGATCACACACATAACAAGGTGTGTAGGTTGGTCGTGGAGGTGGGGACGGGAGGGCCCAGACATGTCCTCAAGGACACCCACGTCAGAAGGAACTCCTCGTGTGGCGGGATATTAAACAAGACATCTACTGTGAGTGCCGAATGATATCAGCGTCCATGGTAACTAGCCTTATTAGGTTGTTTTTGATCTCTTTGTGATTCTAATGAGAGCCGACCTGGGAGAAGGTGTACGTCCCAAATCGCACTCTAATCCAGACATAGTGCACTACTTTTGACCAGAGCCCTATGGGTCAAAAGTAGTGCACGATATAGGTAATAGGGTGCCATTTGGGACGCAGTCAAGGAAGTACAATATTCCCATTATAGTAATGTGTATTATTAATATGGCCTGGTGAAAACTAAGGGGCTTGAGACCCCTAATGTATATATGGCGGCTCGCGTGTCTGGAGCAGTTCATTGTCTGGGGTTTGGCGGTGGCCGGTCGGTCTCTCTCTCTGCTGTTTATGTGTAGCCCTGAGTTTTAATAGAGAATGCATGAGAACAAGCCAGCGCATCATTAAAAAAAGCCATTTTGAAGCTTTCCTGTCTGCCATTAAATTTAACGGCTAACCTCTCCCATTACTTTTTATCCTCCTTTTTAAAGGGGTGGAAGAGGAGGAAGGGCTGAAAAATGATAATTGGCTCACCAAGGAGAATGAAGTGATTGAATGGAATTCCTTCCTTTATGAGATAGAAAAACATAACCCACATACTAAGGGAAAGCTATTCGATTGGTATACCCAGAATGCACTTGGGGTTGTTGTTCTCTTATTTTTCTCTTGGACCTCATGGAGGAATGGAGGTTGCGTAAACTCAGAGTGGCTGGAGAGGAGGCATGTGCACATGATGGTCTGGGCAGTGTGTGTGTGTGTGGTGGAAGTAGAGTCGTCAGCATCAGCATGCTCCTAGTTTATCAGTAGTGGCCACAGGCCTTCTGGAATGGTTGGAGAGGTGAGGAAGGCTACAGGAGTCCACAGGCTGTTTACTGATCCCCTCCCTCCCTTTAATCTTTCATCAATAGCTGATCATCTGGACCCTGGCTGGTCAATAGGTAGGCTTTGGCTGCAGTCATTCTGTACCAAGGGGAAGTCCCTCCCTCAACCTCAAATTATACCCTGTTCAAAATGGCTGTATTTGATTTCAATACCGTGATCATCATAGGGGACAACCAAGGGGACTCAGACACTAATCAGTGAGGCCGAGACAGAGAAAAGAGGTTTGGTTTACTTCTTCTGAACCTGTGGAACCTGAAATCCACGAAAATACTTATATTCATGTTTTATAGGTGTTCTGGCACAGCTGGCGGGGAAGTGTTTCTGCTCAGATAAAAGGGGGTCTGCATTCCAAATAACTGAACGTTAAAGAATAAATCAATCCGCGCTCAATATACATGAAGCAGAGTGAGAGATATGGAAATGCCAGATGCCCAGGGCAGTAATCTTTTGTCACCACCTTAATTACCACAGAAGAAAGAGGAAGTGGCGTCTTCGCCGTAACAAATTCCATATATGTAATGTCGTCAAAGGCGTTGAAATACGAGAGGAGGAAAATGTAAAAGCAGCATAAAAGGTGACAAAAACACTGAAAGACATCAACAACACAGAGACACATCAACAACACTGAGACACATCAACAACACAGAGACACATCAACAACACAGAGACACATCAACAACACTGAGACATATCAACAACACTGAGACATATCAACAACACTGGGAGACACACATCAACAACACTGGGAGACACACATCAACAACACTGGGAGACACACATCAACAACACTGGGAGACACACATCAACAACACTGGGAGACACATCAACAACACTGGGAGACACATCAACAACACTGGGAGACACATCAACAACACTGGGAGACACATCAACAACCCTGAGAGACACACAACAACACTGAGACACAACACTGAGACACACATCAACAACACCCCTTCACTTTATCCACATTTTTACAGCATTATTCTAAAATGGATTAAACTTTTTCCCCCCTCATCAATCTACACACAGTAACGAGAAAGCAAAAGAAATACATTTTTATTTTATTTTGCAAATGGATTAAAAATACAAAAATGTAATATCACATTTACAAGAATATTCAGACCCTTTACTCAGTACTTTGTTGAAGCACCTTATAGCGATTATAGCCTTGAATCTTCTTTGGTATGATGCGACAAGCTTGGCACACCTGTATTTGGGGAGTTCCTCTCATTCTTTTCTGCAGATCCTCTCAAGCTCTATCAGGTTGGATTGGGAGCGCTGCTGCACAGCTATTTTCAGGTCTGTCCAGACCTTAGATCGGAGTCAAGTCCGGGCTCTGGCTGGGCCACTCAAGGACATTCAGACTTGTCCCGAATCTACTCCTGCGGTGTCTTCGCTGCGTGCTTAGGGTCGTTGTCCTGTTGGAAGGTGAACCTTCAACCCAGTCTGAGGTCCTGAGCACTCTGGGACACTGAGCACTCTGGAGCAGGTTTTCATCAAGGATCTCTCTGTACTTTGCTCCGTTCATCTTTCCCTCAATCCTGATTAGTCTCCCAGTCACTGCCACTAAAAAAATCTTGTTTCTCATGGTCTGATAGTCCTTAAGTTGCATTTAGGCAAACTCCAATCAGCTATCAAGTGCCTATTACTGAGGAGTGGCTTCCGTCTGGCCACTCTACTACCATAAATGCCTGATTGTTGGAGTGCTGCAGAGATGGTTGTCCTTCTGGAAAGTTCTCCCACCTCCACAGAGTAACTCTGGAGCTCTGGCAGAGTGATCATCGGGTTCTTGGTCACCTCCCTGACCAAGGCCTTGCTCCCCCGATTGTTCAGTTTGGCCAGGCGGCCAGCTCTAGGAAGAGCTTTGGTGGTTCCAAACAGCTTCTATTTAAGAATGATGGAATGACTGTGTTCTTCGGGACCTGAAAAATGTTTTGGTACACTTCCACAGATCTGTGCCTCGACACAATCCTGTTTCGGAGCTCTACAGACAATTCCTTCAACCTCACGGTTTGGTTTTTGCTCTGACATGCATTGTCAACTGTGGGACCTTATATGGACAGGTGTGTGCCTTTGCAAATCATGTCCAATAAATTGAATTTACCACAGGTGGTTTCCAATCAATTTGTAGAAACATCTCAAGGATGATCAATGGAAACAGGATGCACCTGAGCTCAATTTACAGTCTCATAGGAAAGGGTTTAAATACTCGTTGTAAATAAGTTGTTTCAGTTTTTAATTGGTACATTTTTTTCAAACATTTCTAAAAACCTGATCTCGCTTTGTCATTATGAGGTATTGTGTGTCGATTGATGAGGACATTTCTTTCATTTAATCCATTTTAGAATAAGGCCGTAACGTAACAAAATGTGGAAAAATTCAGAATGCACTTTAAATGAGGAGGAGAGAAGCATTCTATCTGTCAGGAAGTGTGAGAGAGGGTTAAAAGCAGAGATGCAGACATTGTATCAGTGGAGAGATGCGCCTCTCTTTCTCTCTCTCTCTCTCTCTCTCTCTCTCTCTCTCTCTCTCTCTCTCTCTCTCTCTCTCTCTCTCTCTCTCTCTGTCTCTCTCATTCTCTCTCTTTCTCGCTCTCCTTACCTCCTCTCCCCAGCTGCAGTGATAAATGTCTCTTTGTATTCTGGGCAGAAAACTGCAGGGTTACAATGTACTTGTCAGAAGACAGCTGATTTTCTTTCCCTTAAACAGAGTCCAGTATATGCTTTATCTTTCCCTTTGGTGGAGGCATGAGATAAAAGAAACACCTATTGCCAAGAACTGTAATGCCCAGAAAATCTCCCCCCATTTCTTGCGTGTGTGTGCATGTGTGTGTGCATGCATCCATGTGTGCTTGCATCTGGTTTGTGTACGCTTGTCTGTTTTACGATGTGTGTTGTAACGGTTTTGACTTGAGGTTATTATTTATAGGGGTGCCAGGTAGGTTGTGCATGTGTGTTAATGCGTGTGTATGTGTGTGTAAGCATATTATGTGCTTGCCTGTGAGAGTGGCATATTCATTCATTGTGGCTGCATGGCTGTTCATATCTTTGTGCCTATACCCTACTGACATTCTGACTGTAGTACTGTAAAGTGTTCCTAAATGGGAGTCTGCAGTGTAGCTAATGGAGTTGATTAGAGCTGGCTCATTGCAAGGTAACTCCTAGAGGGAGCGCATACAGGCTCGTCTGATAGCCAAGGATCCCTGTAATACGAGGCCCAGCTTTGCTTTGGCAGCCCGCACACACACAAGCACATATACACACACGCACACACACAAAGCCTCTCCCAACGCTTTCTGGCCTGCTCGGTTATTGCAACACACACAGCTCCCACTAGTAGAGTTCCACATCGTCATCATCAAGATACATACATACAGATTAAGATTACATAGGGTGTCCAATCAAAAACTCATATTTTGACCAATGGGTAAAATATTATGTAAATTGTATAGATCCTCCGCTATGAAAACCATGGTCAAAACCTCATGTCTCTATCATAATCCGTTCAAAGGCTATTGGTGTTTTTACCCTTGTAAAATGGCCAGAATTATGGTGACTAAATCAATGGAGGGCAGAGAAGAAAATTTGTCATGAATCAGGACTGTCATCACCAAAGTGCGTTTTCATTCACTCTGTACAGACACCATAGATTACATGGTATTTCAATCAAGCCAATATATAATCATACCATTTCCAATGTGTTTTGATTCGTGATCCAGCACATAAGCAAAGCCTCCAGTAGTGGTTGAGACCTACATCTGGAATTTAATGAGCAGAGGTGGTCGGATCATCTCCACTGGGCTCGGCCCCTGGTTCCAGCCGATGTTCCCCTGGCCGTTATTTAGTATGTGATTAGGATACAGAGAGGGATGACTGAGAGATGGCTGGGGTCATCCCTAGCCTCCCTACAGATCTCTGCCCCCTGAGCCTTGTTACCGGTGAGGGGTGTGTTGGAATGGAGATGGGGCTGTGCCAAACCCAAAGGAGGATTCTGGAGGTACTAGGAGGATAGGAGTAAGGGGGAGAGGGGGAGAGGGGGAGTGGAGACTACTTAGTGCTTCCACAGACTTCCACAGCCCATAAACACCAAATCAATCAGAACCACAATAGCCTGGCAGACTGGAGACGGCTAGTACGAGGCCCGGGCAGGGCTACTCATATTTCAGTCTGTTTTCTCTCTCCTCCACCCACAGTCCCCTCCTCTCTAGCTTTATCGCTCTACCCTGCTCTCTCTCATTAACCTTTTAAACACACACACACACTCATTTGCTCGACCCAGCACACAGATGCAGACACACAGATACACACACACACACACACATGCATGCACATGGACACAATCTCCAGACACAATCTCTCTCTACCTTTCTCTTTCACACACACACGTGCACACACACACACACACACACACACACACACACACACACACACACACACACACACACACACACACACACACACACACACACACACACACACACACACACACACACACACACACACACACACACACACGTGCATACACAGACACACACACACATACACACACACGTGCATACACAGACACACACACACATACACACACACGTGCATACACAGACACACACACATATACACACACATACATACACACACACACACACACACGTGCATACACAAACACATACACGTGCATACACAGACACACACACACATACACACACACGTACACACACACACACACACACACACACACACACACACACACACACACACACACACACACACACACACACACACACACACACACACACAAACACACAGATTTGAAATTCAGGTGCTGTAATACTACTCTCTCCACTCTCTGTCAACTCCAGGCACATGACATGTCCTTAATCTCTCCCCCTCTGATCAGTACCTGATCCCTGATCCCCCTGTACTGTTCTGCTGCCCAGCTCAGGCCTCCTCCATCAACATCTCGCTACGTGTTCGACAAACAATTGTGATTCCACTTGGTTTGTGAGGAGATTATTAACACACCTAGCCTAGCATGCCTAGTAACTAACGCAGGGTCACGAATAAGCAATGGAAGGAAGTATCCAAGAGCACTATGTTCTGTCTGTCTGTCTGTCTGTCTGTCTGTCTGTCTGTCTGTCTGTCTGTCTGTCTGTCTGTCTGTCTGTCTGTCTGTCTGTCTGTCTGTCTGTCTGTCTGTCTGTCTGTCTGTCTGTCTGTCTGTCTGTCTGTCAAATGAATACCAGGGATTGTGTGGAAAATGAGCTGTCAGTGGAGAAGATGCATCAGGCTCATTGGAGGAGCCCTAGGAAATAATGAAGCGCTCCTCCGTTTCTCCCTGATACCTTCAATATGCTCATGACAAGTGCATGTGAGATAAGCAGTCGTCCCTCTCGAGCTGATTAAATACTTAGGGTGTATTGTGGAAGGCTGGAACATTAAGGGAATGTTAGGCGAAGGTTCAGGGGACATTGATACAATGTTAGAGCGATGTTGTCTTGTGAGTCACAGGATGGAGAGGAGGGAAGGCTGGAGATATATTTTGTGTGTGTGCGTGGTGCAAAGCGAGCAGCAGCCATGTTAGGGGTAGAGAGAGAGGAGAGGAGAGGGCCTCAAGCCTGAGTGGAAGACACGCATTTGACCCTCTTCTCATGCTCTCACGGCACACCTCTTAAATCTCACACGTTGAAAAGTACTGTGTTTATTTTTCTAGTTAGTCCACTGTATAGTCAGGGCATTAACTTTTCAACTGTGCTCCAAATCTTTTTGAAATCAGAGGATCTGCGCCTGCAAATTAACATCACGAGCTGAACCTCTATCATTGTCCTGTCTTGCCACAGCACTGTGAACCGCAGCACACTTACTGGAAGCATATGATTGGTCTAGTTCTGTAAGTATTCAAGGGGACTGGATACATGTTTTAAATAAACACCCCTCAAGATTAGAGTGGAGTTGAATGGATGGAGAACTTTCTCCACTGAGTGTATAAAACTGTAAAATGAGCAGCATGGTAGTTGCTGTTACTCCCTATTGCAGAAGGCAGCCTTTTGACAGCATGTTCTTAAGTCGATTTAATTCACACCTGCATGTGTACGTTATTATTCTAGAGCGGGGACAATAAATATAAACATTATTTGGTTAGGATGTAGGGGCAGATTTCTGTAATCTTGTCTACAGGAGATTTCATTACTCATTTACTTTATTTACTCTGATCAGTGGAACAATTATCATTCTTAACAATGGGCAAACATAAATGTAATTACTGTGCTTGTCAACAAGAACACTACTGTTATTCCCCACAATTATTATTCCACTTCTTCCCAATTTGTCCAGTGTAATTACATATTTGAAATCTAATGTGTCTTTTAAAATGAATTATCTGAGACTATGAGACTATGTATTATTGCAGCCATTAATGGACAGTTTTGAATATGTCATACCACTAAGCATTGGATAATAAATGCTCCAGGAATCAAATGTAATTTTAGACATTTTAGTTTTATGCACATGCTAGGCAGAGATGAGATGGGGGACTCACAACTCAAACATGTCATATTTTGTAGAGTAAAATTATATTGATATTGATATTCATTAGATTTTTATTGAAGGTTTGGGGATTTTGATGAATTAGTTGTTATAACAAGAACATTTTCAAACACCCTGCACTTCAGGGGAGGCCAACCCTCTTGGAGAGAAAGCAGGATTTTCTTCCAGCCCTATTTTAAAGAGAAAATATTTGTGTCCTTAACTTGAAAGCAGTCTATGGACAAGGAGACTGTAACCTATGATTTGGTTATCCACTGCCATCAACCATCAATTTTACAATTGTACTTCAAATGTCATCCTCAAAAAATCTCTAAGTCACAAAGTTGGCGTATTTTGAGTGTTGATTTAATGTTAAAAGCATCCTGAATACATCTGACCTGTGTTTTTTTGTTTTGTTTTGTTTTACCCTGGTCATTCACCTAAACCATGTCAAAATATGTAGAATTGCAGGAAATTAGCTTTAAAAACATACAATTTTCCATCTAGGGGTTGTGCCAGGGTGCAATGAAATTCACATAGCAGATACACTCCAAGCTTTTTTCAAAAGATGGCAGCCCTGGTAGAATGAGTTTTTATACTCATTCGGTTTGTCTAATATGCTGCCTACCAGTCTACTCATTGTCAACATTTCATCTTCAGTCGTTCAAACAGGTTCCATATTTGACTAGACAATTCTACATCATTCTACCCAGAAGATGACATGGACTGTTGCCGGGCAGAAACAACTAAAAGTATTTTGAGTTTGATGTTTAATTAAATCAAATGTTAGAGAGAGAGACGGAGGAGAGAGAGAGACGGAGGAGAGAGAGAGAGACGGAGGAGAGAGAGAGACGACGGAGGAGAGAGAGAGAGACGGAGGAGAGAGAGAGAGACGGAGGAGAGAGAGAGAGACGGAGGAGAGAAAGAAGACAGAAGAGAGAAGAAACAGAGAAGAAGAAACGGAAGAAGAAGAAAGAAAACAGAAGAAGAAAGAAGAAAACCGGAAGGGAAGAAAGAAACGGAAGAGAAAGAAAGAAACCGAAAACAAGAAGAAAGAAAGCTGGAAGAAGAAAGAAGAAAAGAGAAGAAAGAAAACGAAGGAAAGGAAGAAAGAAAACGGAGAGAAGAAAGAAAGAAAGAAAGAGAACGGAAGAAAGAACAGAGGAAAGAGAAACGGAGAGAAGAAGGCAAACGGAGAGAGAAGAGAGGAGGAGAAGAGAAGAGAGAGAAGAGAAGGAGACAGAGAGAGAAGAGAAGGAAGAGAAGAAGAGAGAAAGGAGAGAGAACAGAAGGAGAAAGAAGACAAGGAGAAGAGACAGAGAAGAAGAAAGAAGAGAGAAGAAAGAAAGGAGAAGAAAGAAAGAAGAAAGAGAACGGAAGAGAGAAGAAACAGAGAAAGAAAGAAGAAAGAGAAACAGGAAGAGAAGAAGAGAGAGAAAGAGAAGAAAGAGAGAAGAAGAGAGAGAGAGAGAAAGAAACGGAAGAGAAGGAGAAAGGAGGGAAGAAAGAAAGGAGAAGAGAAGAGAAGAGAGAGAAGAAGAAGAAAGGAGAGAAAGAAAGAGAGAAAGAAGAAGAAGAAAGACAGAAGAAAGGAAAGAGAAGAAGAAAGAAGAAGAGAAAGACAGAGAAGAGAGAAGAGAGAAAGAAAAGAAGAGAAGAGAACGAGGAAGAGAGAAAGAGACAGAAGAAGAAGAAGAACAGGAGAAGAGAAGAGGAGAGTCAGTCTACGGAGGGTATTCTAGAAGAGTCTAGACAGAGAGGAGAGACGAAGACAGACGGAGGGATTCTAGGAAGAGAGAGACAGAGGAGAGGACAGTCAGAAGAGAACAGACGGAGGGAGAGAAGAAGAGACAGACGGAGGAGAGTCAGACAGACAGAGGAGAGAAGACAGACGGAGGAGAGAAGAAGACGAAGTCAAACGGAGAGAGGAACAAACGAGAAGGAAGAAGGAGAGGACAAACGGAGAAGAAAGAACATTCTAAGAATCTAGAAGAAGAGAAGAGGAGAGGACAGTCAGTCTACAGAGAGTATTCTAGAAGACAGACGGAGAAGAGAAGAGGGAGAACAGACAGAGGGAGAGAGTCAGAGAGACAGACGGAGGAAGAGAGACAAAGGAGAGGACAGTCAGTCTACAGAGAGATTCTAGAATCTACGAGAAGAAGAGGAGAGGACAGTCAGTCACAAACGGAAAAGAAAGCGAAAGAAAGCGGACAGAAGAAAGAAAACGGAAGGAGTCTACAGAAAACGGAAGAAGTCTGAGAAGAAGAGAGAAGGAAGTCAGTCTACAGACGGAAGAGAGAAGAGAGGAGAGGACAGTCAGTCTAGAGGAAAGGATTCTAGAAGTCTGGAGAAGAGAAGAGAGGAAGGAGAGAGTCTAGGAAAGACAAACGAAGAGGAGAAGAAAGACAGAAGAGAGAAGACAGAACGAGAGGAGAAAGACAGAGAGAGGAGAGAGAAAGAAGAGGAGAGGAGAGAGACAGAGACGAAACGGAGAGAGAGAGAGACAGACGGAGAGAGATAGAGAGGACAGACAAGGAGAGAGAGAGAGAACGAGAAGAGAGAAGAGAAGACAGACCGAGAGGGACAGTCAGTCTACGGAGGAGAGAGACAGACGGAGGAGAGAGAGAGACAGACGGAGGAGAGAGAGAGACAGAGAGAGGAGAGAGAGAGACAGAAGAGGAGAAGAGAGAGAGGAGAGAGAGTCTACAGAGAGATTCTAGAGTCTCACGAGGAGAGAGAGAGAGAGAGAGAGGACAGAAGAAAGAAAGAAGAAAGAGAGGGAGAGAGAAGACAGTCAGTCTACAGAAGGAGAGAGATAGAGAGTCTCGAGATAGAGAGCGAGAGGGAGTCAGTCTAGAGAGATATTCCTAGAATGTCTGAGAGAGAGAGAGAGAGAGAAGAAGAGAGAGAGAGGACAGTCAGTCTACAGGGGGGGAGAGAGAGGGAGAGAAGAAGAGGACAGTCAGAGACAGGGTAGTCTAGAAGTCTCTGAGAGCGAGAGGGGAGAGAGAGAGAGAGAGAGAGAGAGAGGACTGTTCTAGGACATTCATGTGAGGAGAGGAGAGTCTATAGAGAGTCTAGAGAGAGAGAGAGAGTCTGAAGGAAAGAGATCACATGCCCAGTCTGGGACAGTCTATGTGCCGATCTATATGCCAGTCTATATACTTGATCTAGGACAGTCTATATGCCAGTCTGCATGACAGTCAACAGGTCTATCTGTCGGACAGTCGATATATCCAGTCTATCTGACAGTCTCTCTAAGGAATCTGCTCTAATCAGTCTACAGGACAGTCTATCCCCGGTCTATGCCTGTCTCTCATGGGACGGAGGACATTCTATATGCAGTCTGGGACATCCACAGGACAGTCTGACAGGACCGTCTATATGCCAGTCATCGGATATCTATCTCTGTATCTATCCAGTCTAAGGACAGTCTAATCGGTCTACGTATATCAACAGGACGATCTACAGGACGATCGTAATTCTCTCTAAGGACGGGAGGGACAGTCTATCCGTCTGCCAGGACAATCTGTCTGTCTCTACAGGACAGTCTTATGTTGTCTGTGTCCATCTATGTATATCCCCCATCTGACGGTCACATGGCTCTATCTGAAGGACA
Source organism: Oncorhynchus keta (assembly GCF_023373465.1). Lineage (NCBI taxonomy): Eukaryota > Metazoa > Chordata > Actinopteri > Salmoniformes > Salmonidae > Oncorhynchus > Oncorhynchus keta. The sequence continues at coordinate 62,430,574 of NC_068424.1, read as the reverse complement.
TATCCATATGGGACAATCTGTCTCTCCTGTCTGATATGTCGTATCTATCGGACATATCTATCGGACAGTCTCTATGACGATCTACAGGACAGTCTATATGCCAATCTACAGGACATCCTCCTGGAAGAAGAGACAATGAAACTCGCTAAGGAAAGATATCTATATGTATGACTGAGGACGGAAGGAACGGAAAGAAAGATCAGACAAACGGAAATCTATAACAAACGCTAAGGACAATATCTCTAAATCTATGAAGACGGACAAACGAAAGAGGACATTCGGAGGAGACGAGAGAGAGAGCAACTTTTATAGACGGATGGACAGTCTACCCAGGAACATGACATTTGAGGAGACTGTTGACAGGACAGATGTGTAGGAGAATGCAGGACAGTCAGAGGATATATTCATATGTTGTCTACACGACAGGCAGATGTTATGAGACAGACCCAGGGAAAAGAGATGAAGACGGAGGAGGAGAGTCTACAGGAGGAGATGAAAGACAGGGAGGAGAGAGGACATTCTACGGAGGAGAGACTGAAAGAAGCATATCAGTCTGAACGAAAGAAAACATTCTGGAGGAAATAAAGAACTGTCTACAGAACAAAACCAGGCATACAAGAAGGACATTCTAAAGAAAGAAAACGACAGAGGACTGTCTGAAGACAGTCTGAGGACTGTCTGAGGACTGTCTGGAGGAGATAAATGATCTAGGAGGACTGCCTAGAGAGAGAGACGGGACTGAGGGAGAGTCTAGAGAGACAGTCCATTGCCAATATATATATATATATAATATGACATTTATTCTATGTGTCTTTACTGTTTTGAAACTTCTGTATGTGTAATGTTTACTGTTAATTTTTGTTGTTTCTCACTTTATATATTCACTTTGTATATTTGTCTACCTCACTTGCTTTGAATGTTAACACATGTTTCCCATGCCAATAAAGCCCTTGAATTGAATTGAGAGACGGAGAGACGGAGTCTACGAGAGACTGTCTACAGGACTGTCTAAGGAAGTCTGAGAGACAGACCACAGGAGAGAGAGACAGAGGAGACGAGGACAGGACCGTCTACAGGACAGGAACAGAGGACAGTCTAGAGGCGGAGAAAACGGAATTTTAGAAAGGAATCACTGCCTACATGAAGGAAACAAATGACAAGACAGGAAGCTACAACCAGAGCAAACCCAGGCCCCTATAGTGATGTCATCCTAGCACACAGACCAGAGAGAGAGCAGAGAGAGAGAAGAGAAAACAAGAGAAACAAGAAGAAGAAGAAGAAGAGAGAAGAAAGAGAGAAGAGAAGAAAGAAGAGAGCAGAAAGAAACAAGAGAAACAGAAGAAAAGAAACAAGAGAAGAAGAAAAACAAAGGAAAGAGAAGAAAAACAAGAAGAAAGAGAAGAAACAAAAACAGAAGAGAAAACAAGAAGAGAAGAAAAGAAAGAAAGAAGAAACAAAGAAAGAAAGAAAGAAAGAAAGAAGAAACAAAGAAAGAAGAAAGAAGCAAGAAGAAGAAGAAAGAAAGAAAGAAAAACAAAGAAAGAAACAAAGAGAAAACAAAGAAAGAAGAAAGAAACGAAAGACAATCGGAAGAGAAAGAAAGAAAAACAAGAAGAAAGACAATCGGGAAGAAAGACAATCGGAGAAGAAAGACAGAGGAGAAGAAGAAAGAAGAAAGAAAGAAAGAAGAGAAGAAAGAAAACGGAAGAAGAAAGAAAACAGAGAAGAAGGAAGGAAGAAAGAAGAGAAGAAAGGAGAAAGAAGAAAGAGAAGAAGAAGACGGAGGAAGAAAGAGAGAGAAGAAGAAGAAAGAAGAGAGAAGAAAGAGGAAGAAGAGAAACGAGAGGAAGAGAAGAAAGAAAGGAAGAGAAGAAGAGAAAGGAAAGAAAGAAGAGAAGAAAGAAGAAGAGGAAAGAAAGAGAGAAGAAAGGAAGAGAAGAAAGAAGAAAGAAAGAGAAGAAAAGAGAAGAAGAAGAAAGAAAGAAGAGAAAGAAAGAAGGAAAGAAGAAGGAAGAGAAAGAAGAAAGAGAAACGGAAAGAAAGAAGAGAAGAAAGGAAGGAGAAGAAGAAGAAAGAGAAAGAAAGGAGAAAGGAGAAGAAAGAAAGGAAGAAGAAAGAAGACAGGAGAGAAAGAAAGAGAGAAGGACAGGAAGGAGGATGGATGGATCTCTCCGAGAAAGACAAGCCCTCAGGATGGATGACACAGGAGAGAGAGAGAGACAATCGATGGAGAGAAGAGAGAAGAGAAGAGAGAGAAGAGAGAGAATCAGAAGAAGGACTAGAGAGAAAATGAGAAGAGACAGAAGAGGAAAGAGAGAGACAAGAGAGAATCGAGAAGGAAGAGAGAGGAGGAAGAAAGACAGAAAGGAAGGAAAAAAGGATACAGAGAGAGGAAGAAAGAAGAAGAGAGACAAAATGATGAAGAAGACAAAGAAGAGAAGGATGGATGAACAAGGAAAGGAAGACAATCAAAAGATGGACAGGAGAGAAGAGAAAGACAATGGAGAAGAAGAGAAGACAAGGGAAAAAGACTAGCCAGGAGAGAGAAGAGAGGAACAATCGAAGAGAAGAAGATAGACAATAGAAAAAAGAGAGAAGCTATCGGGAGAGAGAAGACTGAGAAAAAGAAAAGGAATGACAAACAGTTTCCAGAGAAGAAGGATGGAGGAGATCAGGGAGTGAAGGAAAGGGAGGAGAGACAAGAGAGAAGAAAGGGAGAGGATGGAGAGAATCGGAAGAAGAGGAAAAGACAATCGGAGGAACAAGAAGAAGGAAGGAAGACAACAAGAAGAAAGAAGACTAGAAGAGAGAGAAGAAAGACAAGGAGAGAAGAGAAAGACTATCAAGAGAGAAGAACAGATCGGAGAAAGACAATCGGAGAGAAAGAAAGAGACGGAGGAAGAGAAGACAGACGGAGGAAGAGAAGACAAACCGGAGGAGAAGAGAGAACAAGACGGAGAGAAGAGACAAAACAGAGGAAAGAAAGACAAACGGAGAAAGACAAACGGAAGGGAAAGAACAAACGGAGAGAAAGAAAGACAAACGGAAGGAAGAAAGACAAACAGAGAGAAGAGAAGACAAACGGAGAGAAACAAACGGAGGAAGAAAGGAAGAAGAGAAAGAAGAGAGAGAAAAGGAAGAAAGAAGAAGAGAGAAGAACAGAGAAGGAAGAAGAGAAAGAGAAAGAAGAGAAGAAAGAAAACGGAGAAGAAAGAAGAAAGAAAGAGAGAAGAAGACAGAGAAGAAAGAAGAGAAAGAAGAGAAGAAAGAAGAGAGAGAAGAAGAAAGCGGAAAGAAAGAAAGAAGAAGAAGAAACGGAAGAGAAGAGAGAAAGGAGAGAAGAGAAGAGAAAGAAGGAGAAAGAAAGAGAAGAAGAGAAACAGGAAGAAAGAAAGGAAGAGAAGAACAGGAAGAAAGAAAGACAGAGAAGAAAGAGAAGGAAGAGAAAGAAGAAGAAGAAGAAAGAAAGGAGAGAAAGAAAGAAAGAAAGAAAGAGAAGACAGAGAAGAAAGAAAGAAGAGAAGAAGAAAGAAAGAAAGAAGACGGAAGAAAGAAAGAGAGAAAGAGAGAAAGAAAGGAAGAGAAGAAAGGAAGAAAGAAAAGAAGGAAACAAGAGAGAAAACAAGGAGAGAGAGGGAAGAGGAACAAAGAGAGACCGAATGAGAGAAAGGAGAGAGAAGAAGAGAACGGAGGAACAAGAAAAAGCGGAGAAAGAAAGAAAGAGGAGAAGACGAGTGAAAGAAACAAAAGAGAAAACAGAGAAGAAAAGAGAAAAACAGAAGAAGAGAAGCGAAACGGAGGAAGAAAAGAGAACAAACAAGAGAAAAACACGAAGAAAGAAGACAGAGGGAGAAGAAACAAGAGAGACAGACAAGAAGAACAAAGAAAGAAAGGAGAAGAGAAATAAGGAAGAGGAGAGAGAGAGACGGAGAGAGAGAGAGAGAGAGACGGAGGAGAAAGAGAAACGGAGGAGAAACGGAAGAGAGAAAGAAGCGAAACAGGAGAGAACGGAAGAGAAAGAAACGGAGAGAAACAGGAGAGAAAAGCAGAGAAACGGAAGAGAAGAAAGAAAACGGAAGAAAGAAAGAGAGAGGAAGAAAGAGAAGAAAGAAGAAAGAGAGAAAGAGGAAGAAGAGAGAGAAGAGAGAAAGAGGAGAAGAGAGAAGAAACGGAGGAGAGAGAGAAACGGAAGAAAGAAGAGAGAAGAGAAGAAGAAAGAGAGAAGAGAAGAAAGAAGGAGAAGAAGAGAGAAGAAACGGAGAAGAAAGAGAGAAGAGAAGAGAAGAGAGAAAGAGAAACGGAAGAAAGAAAGAGAAAGCGGAAGAAGAAAGAGAAGAAAGAGGAAGAAGAGAAGAAAGGAAGAGAGAAAGAAAGAGAAGAAGAGAAAGAAACGGAAGAAAGAAAGAAGAAAGAGAGAAAGAAACGGAGAAGAGAAGGAGAAGAGAGAAAGAGAAGAAAGACAGAGAGAGAAGAAAGAGAAACGGAGAAAGAGAAGAAGGAGAAGAAACGGAAGAAGAAAGAGAGAGAAGAGGAGAGAAGAGAGAAGAAACAGAGGAAGAAAGAGAAGAGAAGAGAAAGCAGAGAGAAAGAAGGAGGAAGAGAAGAGAAACGGAAGAGAAGAGAAGAAGAAAGAGAAGAAAGGAAAGAAAGAGAAGAAAGGAAGAGAAGAGAAGAGAAGAGACGAAGAAGAAAGGAGAGAAGAAAGAAAGAAACGAGGAGAAGAGAGAAACGGAGGAAGAAACGGAAGAAGAGAAGAGAAGAGAAGACGGAAGGAAGAGAAGAAAGAAGGAGAAGAAACGAGAAGAGAGAGAAAGAAGAGAGAAACGAAGGAAGAGAAAGAGAAGAAGCGAGAAGAGAAGAGAGAAGACGGAAGAGAGAGAGAAGAAGAGAGAGAAAGAGAAGAGAGAAACGGAAGAAAGAAGAGAAAGAAAGCGGAGAGAAGAAAGAGAAGGAAGAAAGAAGAGAAAGGGAAGAGAAGAAGAAGACGGAAGAAGAGAAAGAAAACGGAAGAAAGAGAGAAGAAAACGGAAAGAAAGAAGAGAAGAAGAGGAAGAGAGAAGAAAGGAAGAAAGAAAGAAAGAGAGGAAGAAAGAAGAGAAACGGAAGAAAGAGAGAGAAACGGAAGAAAGAAAGAGAAAGAAAGAAGAAGAAGAAGAAAGAAAGGAAGAGAGAGAAAGGAAGAAGAGAAGAAAGAGAGAAGAAAGGAAAGAAGAGAGAAGAAAGAAAGGAAGAAGACAGAAAGAAGAAAACGGAAGAAGAGAGAAAGAAAGGAAGAAGAAAACGGAAGAAGAAGAGAAAGGAAGAAAGAAGAGAAAGAAGAGAAAGAAAGAAACGGAAGAGAAGAAGAGAGAAAGAAGAGAAAGAGAAAGAAAGAAAGAAACGGAAGAAGAAAGAAGAAAGGAAGGAAGAAAGAAACGAGAAGAAAGAGAGAAACGGAAGAAGAAGAGAGAAGAGAGAAAGAAAGAGAGAACGGAGAAGAGAAGAAAGAAACGGAAGAAAGAGAAGAAAGAGAAGAGAAGAGAAAGAAGAGAAAGAAGAGAGAGAAAGAAGAAGAAAGCGGAAGAAAGAAAGGAAGAAAGAAAGAAACGGAGAAGAGAAAGGAAGAGAAGGAAGAGAGAGAAGACAGAGAAAGAAGAGAAGGAAAACGGAAGAAGAAAGAGAGAAGCGAAGGAGAGAAGAGAGAGAAACGGAGAAGAAAGAAAGAAGAAAGGAAGAGAAACGGAAGAAGAGAAGACGGAAGAAGAAGAGAGAAACGGAAGAAAGAGAGAGAAACGGAAGAGAAGAAAGGAAGAGAACGAAGGAGAAGAGAGAAGAAAGCGGAAGAGAGAAGAGAAGAGACGGAAGAGAAGAGAAGAGAGAGAGAAACGGAAGAAGAAGAGAGAAGAAAGCGAGAAGAAAGAAAGAAGGAAGAAAAGAGAAGAAAGAAAGAAACGGAAGAGAAGAGAAGACGGAAGGAAGAGAGGAAGAGAAGAAAGAGACAGAGGAAGAAAGAGAGAAACGGAGGAAGAGAGAAAGAGAAGGAGAGAGAAGAGAGAGAGACGGAAGGAGAGAGAAGAGAAGACGGAAGAGAAAGAGAGAGAACGGAGAGAAAGAGAAGAGAAACGGAGAAGAGAGAAGAGAGAAACGGAGAAGAGAAGAGAGAAGGAAGGAGAAGAGAGAGAGACGGAAGGAGAGAAAGAAGAGAAGAGAGAAGAAAGGAAGAGAAGAAGAGAGAGAGAAGAGAAGAGAGAAAGAGAGGAGAGAGAGAAGACGGAGAAGAGAGAAGAGAGACGGAGGAGAGAGAGAGAGAAGAGGAAGAAAGAAGAGAGGAGAGAGAGAAACGAGGAGAAAGAGAAGAGAGAGAAAGGAGAGAGAGAAGAGAAGAGAGAAGAGAACGGAGAGAGAAGAGAGAAGAAACGGAAGAGAAGAGAAACGGAGAAGAAAGAGAAGAGAGAAGAGGAAGAAGAGAGAGAAAGAGAGACGGAAGGAAGAAAGAGAAGAAAGAAACGGAGAGAAAGAGAGAGAAAGAAGAGAGAAGAGAGAGAAAGAGAAGAGAGAAAGACAGAAGAGAGAGAAGAGAGAAGAGACAGAGGAGAGAAAGAGAGAGACGGAGGAGAGAGAGAGATAGAGAGAGAGAGAGAGAGAGAGAGACGGGAGGAGAGAGAGAGACGGAGGGAGAGAGAGAGAGAGAGAGAGAGAGAGACGGGAGGAGAGAGAGAGAGACGGAGGAGAGAGAGAGACGGAGGAGAGAGAGAGAGACGGAGGAGAGAGAGAGAGAGAGAGAGAGAGAGAGAGACGGAGGAGAGAGAGAGAGACGGAGGAGAGAGAGAGACGGGAGGAGAGAGAGAGACGGAGGAGAGAGAGAGAGACGGAGAGAGAGAGAGAGAGACACGGAGGAGAGAGAGAGAGACGGAGAGAGAGAGAGAGACGGAGGAGAGAGAGAGAGACGGAGGAGAGAGAGAGAGACGGAGGAGAGAGAGAGAGACGGAGGAGAGAGAGAGAGAGAGAGAGAGAGAGAGGAGGAGAGAGAGAGAGACGGAGGAGAGAGAGAGAGAGAGAGAGAGAGAGAGAGAGAGAGAGAGAGAGAGAGAGAGAGAGAGAGAGAGAGAGAGAGAGAGAGAGAGAGAGAGAGAGAGAGAGAGAGAGAGAGAGAGAGAGAGACGGAGGAGAGAGAGAGAGAGAGAGAGAGAGAGAGAGAGAGAGAGAGAGAGAGAGAGAGAGAGAGAGAGAGAGAGAGAGACGGAGGAGAGAGAGAGAGAGAGAGAGACGGAGGAGAGAGAGAGAGAGAGAGAGACGGAGGAGAGAGAGAGAGAGAGAGAGAGAGAGAGAGAGACGGAGGAGAGAGAGAGAGAGAGAGTGATGGAGGAGAGAGAGAGAGAGAGAATGATGGAGGAGAGAGAGAGAGTAATGTAGGCGAGAGAGAGAGTGATGGAGGAGAGAGAGAGAGTGTCAGAGATCATTTTCTCTCTTCCCTTTTTATTTTCCCTCGTCAAGACTGCTTACTAGACTTTAAACTCCTTTCTCTCCCTCTCTCCCTCTATCTCTCGGGTTGTCAGCACAAACGGACGAGTGGGGCAAAGTAGAGAGGAATCTGTGCCCCATGGAGGGGCTTCATTCCTGGGGTTCTGTTTAGAGAACACACCGATGGGGCATGGATGGGAATGATGAATGGGAAAGCCCCTCAGGGGTGAACAATATGGAATATGTGAGGAAAGAGAGATACTAGTGTCCTGCGGCCCCTAGTCGACTTGTGCCCCTCTGGTGCTAAAGCCAGGAAAAATAGCTTTTCTGACCCATACTTTGCCCCTTACAGTCATAATACCAAAACCAAAGACCCCTGGCTAACTAAAACCCTCAAAATGGTCAACAGGAAAATACATAAAAGGCAACAAAAAAAAGACAGAGCATGTAAAAGTCGAGTTTCCACGCATTGATAACTTCCATGCTTAACTAGAGAATCAGAGAATCTCCAGTCCTTCAAAATACCCATGGCTCATCCGTGTCTGCAAGGGATTAAGTAAGCGCTTCGATAATCAAAGGACGGACGGGGGGCTGTTTGCCTGTTCTCCTGTGAGACACTAATGGTCCTCCAGAGCAAAAGTAAGCATGTGTTACATCTTCCAAAGAAAATCCCCTTGACTTTCACTGTCAAAGCCCTCTCTACTGACTCAGACCATAGTACAGCTACTGCTGGATGCCAGAGACACAACACATTATGGAGTATCACAAATCAAGACCGGGAGGTTAAATAGAAATGCAGGAAATGGACAAACAAGCCGGTAATAGAGTGCAGAAAGGAAGCCTGTAACAGAGAAAGCCTGTGTGTGTGTGTGTGTGTGTGTGTGTGTGTGTGTGTGTGTGTGTGTGTGTGTGTGTGTGTGTGTGTGTGTGTGTGTGTGTGTGTGTGTGTGTGTGTGTGTGTGTGTGTGTGTGTGTGTGTGTGTGTATGCCTGCGAGCGTGCATGTGTGTTTGTGCGTCCCTCTTTGTACAGAGGTAAAGGTACGTCCCACTGTGCAAACGCCACCTTTACATGGCACCTGTGAGAATAGTAAACATTTGCACTGTGAGCCTAGGGAACGCACAGGGGGGGGATTTACTGCACTCCCCTTATCCCCTTTCATTACTTCCTGTGTGCGTTTTTCTTCCGAACACAAGAAAACATCACAATAAAAACACAAAAGGCAAGGCGTTTGTATGCTGAGCCTGTGTTTGTGTCCTTTGGGGCAATTGCAGTGTGTTTTGCTGTAGTATGAGAAAGAGAGGCAAACTGCAGATCTGAGGTATTTCCATCCAAACACATCTAAATGACGGGGTGTTTGACAAACCGGACTATTTGTTTTGCTCACACACATTTCCCTTCGGTAAAGGGGGCTACTGCATGGTCAGTGTTTGTTTACCTACTGTCAATTAAGATGGATGTGTCTGAACGTACCGTGGTTTCACTTCACTCTGAACCATCGGGGCGCTCACATCAGATTCCCTACATAGTGCACTACTTTTGACCACTGCTTTGGCAATGTTAACATATGTTTGGAGAGAGAGAGAGAGAAAGAGTGCTTTATTATGATAGGACCTTGTCTGAGGAGTAGAGGAAGATAATGTGGCTGTGTTGATTCTGTCGAGCTTAACCCCAGCCCCGTCATACACTTTAACTGTGTAATTAGACCGCTGAGTTGGTAATGGTAGTACAATTCCATTTGGCTATGTCGTTACGTTAGTGCATGTGTAAGGGTCTTTCGGTCAATTCATTTAATAATTATGAACAGGCCCTCATTACTGACGAGCCCTTATGCAGCTTTACTGCCACAGTCTCCCTTTAAAGACAATGAGAAGACAGACATTTCCGCATCCCAAATGGCACCCTATTTCCTAAATACTGCACTACTTTTGTCCAGGGCCCATAGGCCCACTATATCGGGGTTAGATTGCCATTTGGGATGCAAGCTTAGAGGAAGAATTAAGCCATTTTGTTCAGTGCTTCTCACTGCTTCTTTTTCAACTGAGGGAGAAAATGGCCTGTAGCAAGACCATATTATAACTAGATCTAGAGAAGAAGAAGAAGAAGAGCCCAATAACAATAGAGACGAGGATCCAATTCCAAACAGATATTTTGTCCTTATCTATTCTGCTATGGTCAAAGCAAGTAGTGGCCGCCTGCCAGGCAGTGTGAAATAGCCTCCGTCATTCTGTTTACCAGTTTACTTACATTCTACATTCCAGGAGTGTGCATCCATCTCACTGAAACAGATACAATCACCAGGAGTGTTAATGAAAAAAAGAGCTGGATGAGAAAAAAGCTCTCTCTCTCTCTCTCTCTCTCTCTCTCTCTCTCTCTCTCTCTCTCTCTCTCTCTCTCTCTCTCCATTTTACTCTGTCTCTCTTTCTCCACATAATATTCTTTATGTCCATATTTTTTAATTGTCTCCAATAATGAGTTCCCTAGACCTGTCAGTATTCAATAATGAGTTCCCTAGACCTGTCAGTATTCAACAATGAGTTCCCTAGACTTGTCAGTATTCACCAATGAGTTCCCTAGACCTGTCAGTATTCAATAATGAGTTCCCTAGACCTGTCAGTATTCAATAATGAGTTCCCTAGACCTGTCAGTATTCAATAATGAGTTCCCTAGACCTGTCAGTATTCAATAATGAGTTCCCTAGACCTGTCAGTATTCAATAATGAGTTCAATAGACCTGTCAGTATTCAATAATGAGTTCAATAGACCTGTCAGTATTCAACAATGAGTTCCCTAGACCTGTCAGTATTCAATAATGAGTTCCCTAGACCTGTCAGTATTCAACAATGAGTTCCCTAGACCTGTCAGTGTTCAATAATGCATTCCCTAGACCTGTCAGTATTCAATAATGAGTTCCCTAGACCTGTCAGTATTCAACAATGAGTTCCCTAGACCTGTCAGTATTCAATAATGAGTTCAATAGACCTGTCAGTATTCAATAATGAGTTCAATAGACCTGTCAGTATTCAATAATGAGTTCAATATACCTGTCAGTATTCAATAATGAGTTCCCTAGACCTGTCAGTATTCAATAATGAGTTCAATAGACCTGTCAGTATTCAATAATGAGTTCCCTAGACCTGTCAGTATTCAATAATGAGTTCCCTAGACCTGTCAGTATTCAATAATGAGTTCCCTAGACCTGTCAGTATTCAATAATGAGTTCCCTAGACCTGTCAGTATTCAATAATGAGTTCCCTAGACCTGTCAGTATTCAACAATGAGTTCCCTAGACCTGTCAGTATTCAATAATGAGTTCCCTAGACCTGTCAGCATTCAATAATGAGTTCAATAGACCTGTCAGTATTCAATAATGATTTCAATAGACCTGTCAGTATTCAATAATGAGTTCAATAGACCTGTCAGCATTCAATAATGAGTTCAATAGACCTGTCAGCATTCAATAATGAGTTCCCTAGACCTGTCAGTATTCAATAATGAGTTCCCTAGACCTGTCAGCGTTCAATAATGAGTTCAATAGACCTGTCAGTATTCAATAATGAGTTCCCTAGACCTGTCAGTATTCAATAATGAGTTCCCTAGACCTGTCAGTATTCAATAATGAGTTCCCTAGACCTGTCAGCGTTCAATAATGAGTTCAATAGACCTGTCAGTATTCAATAATGAGTTCCCTAGACCTGTCAGCATTCAATAATGAGTTCAATAGACCTGTCAGCATTCAATAATGAGTTCAATAGACCTGTCAGTATTCAATAATGAGTTCCCTAGACCTGTCAGTATTCAATAATGAGTTCCCTAGACCTGTCAGTATTCAATAATGAGTTCCCTAGACCTGTCAGTATTCAATAATGAGTTCCCTAGACCTGTCAGTATTCAATAATGAGTTCAATAGACCTGTCAGTATTCAATAATGAGTTCCCTAGACCTGTCAGTATTCAATAATGAGTTCCCTAGACCTGTCAGTATTTAACAATGAGTTCCCTAGACCTGTCAGTATTCAATAATGAGTTCCCTAGACCTGTCAGTATTCAACAATGAGTTCCCTAGACCTGTCAGTATTCAATAATGAGTTCCCTAGACCTGTCAGTGTTCAACAATGAGTTCCCTAGACCTGTCAGTATTCAATAATGAGTTCAATAGACCTGTCAGTGTTCAACAATGAGTTCCCTAGACCTGTCAGCATTCAATAATGAGTTCAATAGACCTGTCAGTATTCAATAATGAGTTCAATAGACCTGTCAGCATTCAATAATGAGTTCCCTAGACCTGTCAGTGTTCAATAATGAGTTCCCTAGACCTGTCAGTATTCAATAATGAGTTCCCTAGACCTGTCAGTATTCAACAATGAGTTCCCTAGACCTGTCAGTATTCAATAATGAGTTCAATTGACCTGTCAGTATTCAATAATGAGTTCAATAGACCTGTCAGTATTCAATAATGAGTTCAATAGACCTGTCAGTATTCAATAATGAGTTCCCTAGACCTGTCAGTATTCAATAATGAGTTCCCTAGACCTGTCAGTATTCAATAATGAGTTCCCTAGACCTGTCAGCATTCAATAATGAGTTCAATAGACCTGTCAGTATTCAATAATGAGTTCCCTAGACCTGTCAGTATTCAATAATGAGTTCCCTAGACCTGTCAGTGTTCAATAATGAGTTCCCTAGACCTGTCAGTATTCAATAATGAGTTCCCTAGACCTGTCAGTATTCAATAATGAGTTCCCTAGACCTGTCAGTATTCAAAAATGAGTTCCCTAGACCTGTCAGCATTCAATAATGACTTCAATAGACCTGTCAGTATTCAATAATGAGTTCAATAGACCTGTCAGTATTCAATAATGAGTTCCCTAGACCTGTCAGTATTCAACAATGAGTTCCCTAGACCTGTCAGTATTCAATAATGAGTTCCCTAGACCTGTCGGTATTCAACAATGAGTTTCCTAGACCTGTCAGTATTCAATAATGAGTTCAATAGACCTGTCAGTATTCAATAATGATTGCAATAGACCTGTCAGTATTCAATAATGAGTTCAATAGACCTGTCAGTATTCAATAATGAGTTCCCTAGACCTGTCAGTATTCAATAATGAGTTCCCTAGACCTGTCGGTATTCAATAATGAGTTCCCTAGACCTGTCAGTATTCAATAATGAGTTCCCTAGACCTGTCAGTATTCAACAATGAGTTCCCTAGACCTGTCAGTATTCAATAATGAGTTCCCTAGACCTGTCAGTATTCAATAATGAGTTCCCTAGACCTGTCAGTATTCAATAATGAGTTCCCTAGACCTGTCAGTATTCAATAATGAGTTCCCTAGACCTGTCAGTATTCAACAATGAGTTCCCTAGACCTGTCAGTATTCAATAATGAGTTCCCTAGACCTGTCAGTATTCAACAATCAGTTCCCTAGACCTGTCAGTATTCAATAATGAGTTCCCTAGACCTGTCAGTATTCAATAATGAGTTCCCTAGACCTGTCAGTATTCAATAATGAGTTCCCTAGACCTGTCAGTATTCCATAATGAGTTCCCTAGACCTGTCAGTATTCCATAATGAGTTCCCTAGACCTGTCAGTATTCAATAATGAGTTCCCTAGACCTGTCAGTATTCAACAATGAGTTCCCTAGACCTGTCAGTATTCAATAATGAGTTCCCTAGACCTGTCAGCATTCAATAATGAGTTCAATAGACCTGTCAGTATTCAATAATGATTTCAATAGACCTGTCAGTATTCAATAATGAGTTCAATAGACCTGTCAGCATTCAATAATGAGTTCAATAGACCTGTCAGCATTCAATAATGAGTTCCCTAGACCTGTCAGTATTCAATAATGAGTTCCCTAGACCTGTCAGCGTTCAATAATGAGTTCAATAGACCTGTCAGTATTCAATAATGAGTTCCCTAGACCTGTCAGTATTCAATAATGAGTTCCCTAGACCTGTCAGTATTCAATAATGAGTTCCCTAGACCTGTCAGCGTTCAATAATGAGTTCAATAGACCTGTCAGTATTCAATAATGAGTTCCCTAGACCTGTCAGCATTCAATAATGAGTTCAATAGACCTGTCAGCATTCAATAATGAGTTCAATAGACCTGTCAGTATTCAATAATGAGTTCCCTAGACCTGTCAGTATTCAATAATGAGTTCCCTAGACCTGTCAGTATTCAATAATGAGTTCCCTAGACCTGTCAGTATTCAATAATGAGTTCCCTAGACCTGTCAGTATTCAATAATGAGTTCAATAGACCTGTCAGTATTCAATAATGAGTTCCCTAGACCTGTCAGTATTCAATAATGAGTTCCCTAGACCTGTCAGTATTTAACAATGAGTTCCCTAGACCTGTCAGTATTCAATAATGAGTTCCCTAGACCTGTCAGTATTCAACAATGAGTTCCCTAGACCTGTCAGTATTCAATAATGAGTTCCCTAGACCTGTCAGTGTTCAACAATGAGTTCCCTAGACCTGTCAGTATTCAATAATGAGTTCAATAGACCTGTCAGTGTTCAACAATGAGTTCCCTAGACCTGTCAGCATTCAATAATGAGTTCAATAGACCTGTCAGTATTCAATAATGAGTTCAATAGACCTGTCAACATTCAATAATGAGTTCCCTAGACCTGTCAGTGTTCAATAATGAGTTCCCTAGACCTGTCAGTATTCAATAATGAGTTCCCTAGACCTGTCAGTATTCAACAATGAGTTCCCTAGACCTGTCAGTATTCAATAATGAGTTCAATAGACCTGTCAGTATTCAATAATGAGTTCAATAGACCTGTCAGTATTCAATAATGAGTTCAATAGACCTGTCAGTATTCAATAATGAGTTCCCTAGACCTGTCAGTATTCAATAATGAGTTCCCTAGACCTGTCAGTATTCAATAATGAGTTCCCTAGACCTGTCAGCATTCAATAATGAGTTCAATAGACCTGTCAGTATTCAATAATGAGTTCCCTAGACCTGTCAGTATTCAATAATGAGTTCCCTAGACCTGTCAGTGTTCAATAATGAGTTCCCTAGACCTGTCAGTATTCAATAATGAGTTCCCTAGACCTGTCAGTATTCAATAATGAGTTCCCTAGACCTGTCAGTATTCAAAAATGAGTTCCCTAGACCTGTCAGCATTCAATAATGACTTCAATAGACCTGTCAGTATTCAATAATGAGTTCAATAGACCTGTCAGTATTCAATAATGAGTTCCCTAGACCTGTCAGTATTCAACAATGAGTTCCCTAGACCTGTCAGTATTCAATAATGAGTTCCCTAGACCTGTCGGTATTCAACAATGACTTTCCTAGACCTGTCAGTATTCAATAATGAGTTCAATAGACCTGTCAGTATTCAATAATGATTGCAATAGACCTGTCAGTATTCAATAATGAGTTCAATAGACCTGTCAGTATTCAATAATGAGTTCCCTAGACCTGTCAGTATTCAATAATGAGTTCCCTAGACCTGTCGGTATTCAATAATGAGTTCCCTAGACCTGTCAGTATTCAATAATGAGTTCCCTAGACCTGTCAGTATTCAACAATCAGTTCCCTAGACCTGTCAGTATTCAATAATGAGTTCCCTAGACCTGTCAGTATTCAATAATGAGTTCCCTAGACCTGTCAGTATTCAATAATGAGTTCCCTAGACCTGTCAGTATTCCATAATGAGTTCCCTAGACCTGTCAGTATTCCATAATGAGTTCCCTAGACCTGTCAGTATTCAATAATGAGTTCCCTAGACCTGTCAGTATTCAATAATGAGTTCCCTAGACCTGTCAGTATTCAATAATGAGTTCCCTAGACCTGTCAGTATTCAACAATGAGTTCCCTAGACCTGTCAGTATTCAATAATGAGTTCCCTAGACCTGTCAGCATTCAATAATGAGTTCAATAGACCTGTCAGTATTCAATAATGATTTCAATAGACCTGTCAGTATTCAATAATGAGTTCAATAGACCTGTCAGCATTCAATAATGAGTTCAATAGACCTGTCAGCATTCAATAATGAGTTCCCTAGACCTGTCAGTATTCAATAATGAGTTCCCTAGACCTGTCAGCGTTCAATAATGAGTTCAATAGACCTGTCAGTATTCAATAATGAGTTCCCTAGACCTGTCAGTATTCAATAATGAGTTCCCTAGACCTGTCAGTATTCAATAATGAGTTCCCTAGACCTGTCAGCGTTCAATAATGAGTTCAATAGACCTGTCAGTATTCAATAATGAGTTCCCTAGACCTGTCAGCATTCAATAATGAGTTCAATAGACCTGTCAGCATTCAATAATGAGTTCAATAGACCTGTCAGTATTCAATAATGAGTTCCCTAGACCTGTCAGTATTCAATAATGAGTTCCCTAGACCTGTCAGTATTCAATAATGAGTTCCCTAGACCTGTCAGTATTCAATAATGAGTTCCCTAGACCTGTCAGTATTCAATAATGAGTTCAATAGACCTGTCAGTATTCAATAATGAGTTCCCTAGACCTGTCAGTATTCAATAATGAGTTCCCTAGACCTGTCAGTATTTAACAATGAGTTCCCTAGACCTGTCAGTATTCAATAATGAGTTCCCTAGACCTGTCAGTATTCAACAAAGAGTTCCCTAGACCTGTCAGTATTCAATAATGAGTTCCCTAGACCTGTCAGTGTTCAACAATGAGTTCCCTAGACCTGTCAGTATTCAATAATGAGTTCAATAGACCTGTCAGTGTTCAACAATGAGTTCCCTAGACCTGTCAGCATTCAATAATGAGTTCAATAGACCTGTCAGTATTCAATAATGAGTTCAATAGACCTGTCAGCATTCAATAATGAGTTCCCTAGACCTGTCAGTATTCAATAATGAGTTCCCTAGACCTGTCAGTATTCAATAATGAGTTCCCTAGACCTGTCAGTATTCAACAATGAGTTCCCTAGACCTGTCAGTATTCAATAATGAGTTCAATAGACCTGTCAGTATTCAATAATGAGTTCAATAGACCTGTCAGTATTCAATAATGAGTTCAATAGACCTGTCAGTATTCAATAATGAGTTCCCTAGACCTGTCAGTATTCAATAATGAGTTCCTAGACCTGTCAGTATTCAATAATGAGTTCCCTAGACCTGTCAGCATTCAATAATGAGTTCAATAGACCTGTCAGTATTCAATAATGAGTTCCCTAGACCTGTCAGTATTCAATAATGAGTTCCCTAGACCTGTCAGTGTTCAATAATGAGTTCCCTAGACCTGTCAGTATTCAATAATGAGTTCCCTAGACCTGTCAGTATTCAATAATGAGTTCCCTAGACCTGTCAGTATTCAAAAATTAGTTCCCTAGACCTGTCAGCATTCAATAATGACTTCAATAGACCTGTCAGTATTCAATAATGAGTTCAATAGACCTGTCAGTATTCAATAATGAGTTCCCTAGACCTGTCAGTATTCAACAATGAGTTCCCTAGACCTGTCAGTATTCAATAATGAGTTCCCTAGACCTGTCAGTATTCAACAATGAGTTTCCTAGACCTGTCAGTATTCAATAATGAGTTCAATAGACCTGTCAGTATTCAATAATTATTTCAATAGACCTGTCAGTATTCAATAATGAGTTCAATAGACCTGTCAGTATTCAATAATGAGTTCCCTAGACCTGTCAGTATTCAATAATGAGTTCCCTAGACCTGTCAGTATTCAATAATGAGTTCCCTAGACCTGTCAGTATTCAATAATGAGTTCCCTAGACCTGTCAGTATTCAACAGTGAGTTCCCTAGACCTGTCAGTATTCAATAATGAGTTCCCTAGACCTGTCAGTATTCAATAATGAGTTCCCTAGACCTGTCAGTATTCAATAATGAGTTCCCTAGACCTGTCAGTATTCAAAAATGAGTTCCCTAGACCTGTCAGTATTCAACAATGAGTTCCCTAGACCTGTCAGTGTTCAATAATGAGTTCCCTAGACCTGTCAGTATTCAACAATGAGTTTCCTAGACCTGTCAGTATTCAATAATGAGTTCAATAGACCTGTCAGTATTCAATAATTATTTCAATAGACCTGTCAGTATTCAATAATGAGTTCAATAGACCTGTCAGTATTCAATAATGAGTTCCCTAGACCTGTCAGTATTCAATAATGAGTTCCCTAGACCTGTCAGTATTCAATAATGAGTTCCCTAGACCTGTCAGTATTCAATAATGAGTTCCCTAGACCTGTCAGTATTCAACAGTGAGTTCCCTAGACCTGTCAGTATTCAATAATGAGTTCCCTAGACCTGTCAGTATTCAATAATGAGTTCCCTAGACCTGTCAGTATTCAATAATGAGTTCCCTAGACCTGTCAGTATTCAATAATGAGTTCCCTAGACCTGTCAGTATTCAACAATGAGTTCCCTAGACCTGTCAGTATTCAATAATGAGTTCCCTAGACCTGTCAGTATTCAACAATCAGTTCCCTAGACCTGTCAGTATTCAATAATGAGTTCCCTAGACCTGTCAGTATTCAATAATGAGTTCCCTAGACCTGTCAGTATTCAATAATGAGTTCCCTAGACCTGTCAGTATTCCATAATGAGTTCCCTAGACCTGTCAGTATTCCATAATGAGTTCCCTAGACCTGTCAGTATTCAATAATGAGTTCCCTAGACCTGTCAGTATGTATCTTTTGGAGGCGCTGGCATTTTTGCGGAGAGGCTTGTGAAATAATGACGTCCAGCTAACCAATAGGTGTTGAACTCACTAATCATTGTTCATTACAGTTTGACACTGCAGAGGCAACAGTCCAACTGCAGCTAGCCTCCCCATGCAGGTAACATGCAGATACAGTACACACACACATACACACCTCAACACGTGCAGGCATGCCAACTCATTCACACGCAAGCACGCATGCACACACTCATACAGACTCACACACACTCCCTGCCCTGGCACTGATGAGCCTTGTCCAACCAACCAGCACCATGCTGGACTTCAACACTAGCCACTAAGCCAGATCCACTTCGATCCATATGCCTTATACAGCAGCATCCCCTACAGATGAAAACAGAAGTGGAAGAGACTAAACGTCTCTATTGCCCTCCTATCACAACATCATGCCACCTTTCTCCCCTACCCATAATGTTTTGGGGTGAAAGGCTGGCAAATTATCCCAGTAGAACAGCTGTGCATGAGGCCAAGTGATCCTGAGCTAACAACTTCCTAATTGGCTCTGCAGCCCATTCCCCACTATTGAGAAGGTCCTCTGTTGGGAAAAGGAAGCGGGGAAAAAAACCTGACTCCCTCATAAATAACTTCCTTACACATTTTTTCATTCACTTATTGGGCTCTCTTTCTGGAGTGAGGCTGAGAGAAGTGAGGAGGGAGCATGAAAAAGGAAAACTGAAAATGTGCACATGTAGCCAGAGATAGCAATGGTTTGAGAAAATGGAGGGAAAATCAGGTACACCGGCGGTTGCTAAGTGCCTACATTTGGACACCATCACACTTCGGCTAGAATTTCATTTCACCGTACATGTCCTATATTAATGATTTCCTGCATAGCAGAAGCCAATGACCAAGTATGTAGGCTAACTCTACAAATTCAAAGATAGACTGAAGTGAAGCATCCTGGGTAATATGCAAATATAGTTTTCCCTATTGACCAATGGAGTTGTTTGATTGTTTCAAGTTGCTAAGATGAAAGGCCTTGTCATCGAGACTGGACAAAGCATGGCAAATCTGTCCTCCTGTCTCCTCAGAAAATAAAATAATTGTTAACTAGAGTAGGAGGCAAGCCAGTCAAATGGCTGCTGTTCATTTAAGCAATAAGGCACGAGGCGGTGTGGTATATGGCCAATATACTACGGCTAAGGGCTGTTCTTAAGTGCGACGCAACGTGGGGTGCTTGGATACTACAGCCCTTAGCCGTAGTATATTGGCCATATACCACAAACCACAGAGGTGCCTTATTGCTTTTATAAACTGGTTACCAAAGTAATTAAAGCAGTAAAAATAAATGTTTCTTCATACCTGTGGTCTACAGTCTGATATACCATGGCAGTCAGCCAATCAGCATTCAGGGCTCGAACCACCCAGTTTAAAATTTCACTTCACACACTGACGCCCCTGCTCTGTGCTCTCCCAAGTCTGAGCACCTGTGTTTCCTTTGAGCTGGGTAAACACCCCCAGGTGCATACAGTACTAGCACACAGGTCTGTGCCAGTTTCTATCCACCTACTGCTCTCTCGCTCTCTCATTCTCCATCCTTTTTTGTTCTCTCTCTCTCTATCGCGGTCTATAGCCCTATCTTTCATTCACTCTCAATTAAATAAAATATAATTACATTTCCTCACAGGTCCGTGCCAGTTCTCACTACCTTTCTCTCACACACACACCCTCTCTTTCAATTCAATTTCAATTTAAGGGCTTTATTGGCATGGGGAACATATGTTTACATTGCCGAAGCAAATGAAATAGATAAGAAACAAAAGTGAAATAAACAATAAAAAATGAACAGTAAACATTACACTCACAAAAGTTTCAAAAGAGTAAAGACATTTCAAATGTCAGTGGTGTAATGAAGTGCAAATATAGTTTGTATTTACAATGGTGTTTGTTCTTCACTGGTTGTCCTTTTCTTGTGGCAACAGGTTACACATCCTGCTGCTGTGATTGCACACTGTGGTGTTTCACCCAATAGATATGGGAGTTTATCAAAATTGGATTTGTTTTTGAATTCTTTGTGGGTCTGTGGAACCTGAGAGAAATGTGTCTCTAATATGGTCATAGATTTGACAGGAGTTTAGGAAGTGCAGCTCAGATTACACCTCATTTTGTAGGCAGGGTGCACATAGCCTGTCTTCTCTTGAGAGCCAGGTCTGCCTACGGCGGCCTTTCTCAAAAGCAAGGCAGTATTCACTGAGTCTGTACATAGTCAAAGCTTTTCTTAAGTTTGGGCCAGTCACAGTGGTCAGGTATTCTGCCACTGTGTACTCACTATTTAGGGCCAAATAGTATTCTAGTTAGCTCTGTTTTTTTGTAAATTCTTTGTGTCAAGTAATTATCTTTTGGTTTTCTCATGATTTGGTTGTGTCTAATTGTGTTGCTGTCCTGGAGCTATGTGAGGTCTGTTTGTGTTTGTGAACAGAGTCCAAGGACCAACTTGCTTAGGGGTCTCTTCTCCAGGTTAATGTATCTGTAGCTGATGACTTTGTTATGGAAGTTTTGGTTAATCGCTTCCTTTTAGGTAGTCTTTAATAGTTGATTCTAAGATTTGTATTTGATCATGTATATGTTTTTGCTGTTTGTTCTATGTTATAGAGCCAAAAAAATTGAAGAAGTAGTTAATCCATACATCTCTGTTTACATCTCTGTTTTTTAATAGATAACTCTTCCTGTTGTTGTTAGATTCTATGGATTCTTCAATTACATTGAGTTGATTTCGACGTGCTTTTCCTTCGTTTTCCATAGTGTATTTCTGTATTGTTTTAGTAATTCACCATAGTGAAGGCATAGGCTCAGGTTTTCTGGGTCTCTATGTTTTTGGTTTGATAGGTTTCTCAATTTCTTTCTTAGGTTTTTGCATTCTTCACCAAACCATTTCTCTCTTTTTCCCCATCCATGTCCCTCCCTCTCACACTCAGTCCCTTTCTCGCTCTCCCTCAACCCCTCCATCTCCCTCTCTCTCACACTCTGTCCCTTTCTCGCTCTCCCTCTACCCCTCCATCTCCCTCCCTCTCATGCTCAGTCCCTTTCTCGTTCTCCCTCTACCCTCCATCTCCCTCCCTCTCACGCTCAGTCCCTTTCTCGTTCTCCCTCTACCCCTCCATCTCCCTCCCTCTCACGCTCAGTCCCTTTCTCGTTCTCCCTCTACCCCTCCATCTCCCTCCCTCTCACACTCATTCCCTCTCACCCCCCTTTCTCTATGACACTTCTTCACATAAGCTCCCCATCTCCACCACTCTAGAACCATGGAACCAGGAACCACTAACTGACTAGCAGTAGTGAAGAACGAACATGACCCCTTCTACTTCCCCTGCCAGGGATCCTGATGTGTCGTTAAACTGTGGAAGTCGGCAGAGAAACATCAACATTAATTCCTCCGCTAAATGATCCTGCTGAATAATGTATGAGAGAGGTTACAACGATATGTAGAGCCCCCCCACCTTCCACCTTTGTCAGCCTAATTGCTCTTGCTATCCGCCATTCAAGCGCCTCAGAAGTCTACCGCCGATGAATACTGCCAGACAGACATGGCTAGGCCTACTATCAGGCAATAATGTTACCGGAGCCTTGTATCAAAGGCTGCCCTGGCTGGGAGGGATCCCTCTACATTAGCACGGGGACTTCAAAGGAAAGTACTGAGGTATTCACACAGATCTGAGGGCCCTTGTCTGAAAGTGGGCATAATGCTCTGCTTGGTGTAAACACACAGATACACACTTAGAAATATAATTAATTCTACATTTTAATTTTACACTTTGGTCATTTAATAGACACTCTTATCCAGGGGGACTTACAGTCAGTGCATTCAACTAAGGTAGATAAACAACCACATATGACAGTCAAAGCCAGTAAAAGGTTCCTGGGAGAATGGCGTTGTGGTTGAAGTGTTCTGGTGGTTGTCAGACAACTTTGAACATGATCACTGCCAGTTGAATTCTTATTCTATGGACACACACACACACACACACACACAAAGGTCTCTCAGGCTTAAGTAGGAGTGGGCATAATGTACAGCTTAAAGGTGCTCTGGGTGGCAGTGTAAATCATAACACACAGTTACCGAGTGGGAATTCTTATTCTAACAATAAGGGATGAATGATGAGTAACACACACAGCTTTCCACACACCTTTTCTCCTACCTTGGTCGGGCAGCTGGCAGACGTTGGGGGGCACGGTCATATTGAGCACATCGTTGACAGCAGTGTCTATGTAGTGGCCTCTCTGGACGTCGTGCTCACTGTCCGTCTGGTCGCTCTCCTCGTGCCCGCTGTCCTTCAGACTATTGCCCTCCAGGTCCTTGAATGTCGATGTGCTACCGAGGGAAGGAGGGAGGGAGAGGAGGAGAGAATGTTGATTTCCTGTCACATCAACTTCAATCAGAAGCTCTCTCCTTTCTCCTTCAGCACCTCTCCCCCTCCATCTCTCTCTTTGTATAAAGAGAGATCTTTATAGATCTTGCTTTTCTTTCTTTGCTTTATTACATTTTTCTCAATCTTTTCCCCTTTTCACTCTTTCCTCCTTGACTGCTAAATGAATGTGTCTCTCTGCATCCTTCGCTCTCACACAGCTCTCGAGGCACTGGGAACGTTGACACAATTAGAGAGATGGTAGGCATCTTCAGGAGGACTCCTCTTAACTCTGGCCTCAGCTGTATAAAGGGCACAACTTCACAGCCGTCCACATTTTATTAGTGTAGGGAACAGAACCTTGCTACTCCTGCAGTAGTCGGAGGGTGGTGATTGTGATGTTGGTGGTGGAGGCACAGATAAACTCTGTTGGGGCTTTTTGGGATTAAGAGGCCATTTTTTTACTGTGCTAATAGCGGAGCAGAGAGGCTGCAGGCTGTTTCTAAAAGGGACAGCGTGGGGGCCGATGCACTGACTTCAAGGGCATCGCTAGTGTGAACCGTTGTGACTTTAAAGACCCGCTCTGGGTATTGACTGAGGTTTTTATCATTTAAATTGATAAGATTATTACATACCCATTGATTCATTAAGAATATCACTTGTAAATGAGAGAAGAGAAGAAAAGAGAAGGAAAGAGAAGGCCCATCCCTCAGCTTTATAGCAAACCAAGTGTCATAGCTGCCGTTGTGTTGTTTTTCAAAAAAAGGAGTGGGCCTTTAAAATGGGATGCAATCAATCACTCTCTACTGTTCAATCAAAGGGGTATAGAAAATGCTATGCGCACATACAGTATGTGCACAGATTGCATCTGTCTTGTTTGGGGCTTACAGCCAATAGAGGCAGGGGAGAAAGGCCATCAGCAGCAGTATAGTACATGCATGAATTCCATTCATTTGATTGCCAGCCCATTGGAACAAATTGTGAGAGGCAAACAAGACTCGTATTGAGGGAGGGGGTGAATGTATACTTGTACATGTAGCAGAGTGAGAGAGGAAAGAGAAGAGAAGGAAAGAGAAGAAAAGGAAAGAGAAGAGAAGGAAAGAGAAGAGAAGGAAAGAGAAGAGAATGAAAGAGAAGAGAAGGAAATGAAAGAGAAGAGAAGGAAAGACAAGAGAAGTAAATAGAAGAGAAGTAAATAGAGGAGAAGGAAAGATAAGTAAATAGAAGAGAAGGAAATAGAGGAGAAGGGAAGAGAAGAGAAGGAAATAGAAGAGAAGGAACGAGGAGAGAAGCAAAGGGAAGGAAAGAGAAGAGAAGGAAGTAGAAGAGAAGGGAAGGGGAGAGAAGGAAATAGAAGAGAAGGAAATAGAAGAGAAGGAACGAGGAGAGAAGCAAAGAGAAGGAAAGCGAAGAGAAGAGAAGGAAGTAGAAGAGAAGGGAAGGGAAGAGAAGGACATAGAATGAAAGAGAAGGAAAGAGAAGAGAATGAAATAGAAGAGAAGGAAAGAGAAGAGAATGAAATAGAAGAGAAGGGAAGAGAAGAGAGAAGGAAAGAAAAGGGAAGAGAAAAGAGAAAATAAATAGTAGCAGTTCCCTTCTTTCCTGTGAGAAGCCTGCCTGGGAAAAGGAGAGAGAGAGTGCAGTGGTGGTAATGATGGCTCTACATCTCTCTGATGTTATCAGTGTTATGGCATCTGTCCCAGACCACAGGCCCACATGCTCCTAGGGGGGATAACTTTGTAGTGTGCTGCAGAGGCGCCTCTCAGGCGCTTTGTTTACATAAACACAGGGAATCTCAAATGGGGATGGGCTCAAACAAAGGGAAGTTGGAATGTCCCATAGCTGCAGGTAGAAAGGGGGAATTATAGTCCTGCCCCCCGAATCGCTGCAGGCCGTTATTAGGGTTGTCTACACTACCACCCTCAGAACCACTAACTCCCCTAATATCCTGCTTCAGGTGGACTCAGGAATGCACTATTACTAATACCTCACAAAGACAACACTTGTGCTCAGCTCAATGTTCTCAAAATGGCAGACAAATTAACTTCATTATTGGTACTTTCGTAACAGCATTGAGCTGATATATTTTTATACACTGAGATCTAACTGTCCTGCGAACCTCTCGCAGTATTGAAATCACTTTCCTGGCAAAAATGTTATTTGATTTCTTTCATCTTATTTATTGTGATGTGTAAGTTGTTTTAAGAGCCGCGATTTAGCAGGAGTTTTTCATAATTGCTTAATGTGCAAGATGGATAATTGTTTTTTAATGGGAATGGGTAGAATTATTCATGATGTGAAGATAGAGAGTCATAAAGGTGACCTAACAGAACAGGGAGGGAACATTTTAGAGTTTAATTCCAAATTATATTCTTGATTCTGTCAATTTGTATCGAATACACAGAACAAACACTGATTTTAACAACATGCGCACTCATGCATTTGCAGCCAAAACCATCAGACAATTATGGATCACAATGATTGATAGCGAAAATCATAAAATTGTCTAATCGAGAAGTACCTTTTGATAAGGTGTGCTCGGCTGTTTACGTAGCTGGAGTCGATATAGTTCTCCGTCTATAACAGAAGATTGGGGGAGGAGGGGGAAGAGGAGAAAGAGGGGGGAAGAGGGGGGAGGGAAAAACACAGAAGAGATGCATTTAATTACGTAGGGAACCAAATAATGTTACACCGGTAATTGCCTTTCAATATACATTTTATTTTACACAAAGGGCTGGTGAGCGAGCCTCTGCTTTCAAAGGCAGAAACCATTCTCTTTCATAGCACACCCAGGGAGACAGGGAGAGAGAAAGGCAGACTAGGAGCTGAGAGAGCTGAGGAAAGTGCTGCAGTGAGCAGGGCCTCTCCTCCCTCCCACCCTGCTTCCATCCTCTCCCTCCCTCCGTCAGACCACAGTCTTCAAAATGGGATCATTAGGGAGGACAGTGCATCACGCAGAGAGATAGAGCGAGAGAGAGGAGGAAGAGAAGTTTCCCTTTTTTCTCCTCTCTAGATCTCTCTCTTTCTCCTCAACCAATTTTGAGCAGATTGGAATCTATAAATATTAAATAAATAAAAGTGTGGAAAGAAGAAATTAAGAGCGTACCAGGGGGAATCTTAACTTTCGGCAATAGCAGATAAAAATCCAGCACGGAAGAATCT